>NC_135349.1:31177800-31382037 GCF_023851605.1 Tamandua tetradactyla
AATACCAAAAGAAAAAGTTTTATTTTGTCCAGACTCTAACACAGGGAGCCTAGAATGAGAAGGAGGGCCTTTATCCTGTATAGCTTAAAATAATGACTGTATACTCCCAGAGTATACTAGGCAGATAATCAAAAAGTAATGGCAAAGTCCTTTGTGGGATGGAAAAAAATATGGAACTATTAAACTTTATAACTGGGGAAACTCCTAGTACTATGTCAAACATTAGGGATACACAAAACAATAGGCCAAGCCCTTGATCTTGAGGTTTGCTGTTGTGAGTTCATTTACATAGTGGGAAAGCTTGCCTACTTATAAGTATGCTTAAGAGTTACTTCCAAAGGACTTCTTTTGTTACCAAGATGTGGCTATTATCTCTCTAAGGACAACTTTGCAAATGAAATCATTCCTTCCTCTCTATGTGGGACATGACAGCAGGGGTGAAAGTTTTCCTGCAGTGTTGGATATGACTCCCAGGGATGAACCTGGTACAAGCATACATCTGTGAATACAGCATTTAAATACTGTGGTGCGAAGTTGTAATGCTAATAGATTCAATTTCTAGGTTCTTGTCATGCCACAAGAAAGAATTCAAGGGCATGGTCCAGATTGAGCAAAGATTATTAGTTACACATGCAAGAGGGGTATGCTGGCACTATCAATTACAGAGAGCCCAGGGGCATTCAATGCTGGAGCAATTTGCTTTTATCACTAAGTTTTAATTACTCCCCCCACCCTCTTCTTGTTAGATCAGAGTGGTTTAAGGCCTAATAAAATGTTCTGTTCCCCACTGTATTAGGTCTTGTATTTGCAAAACAGTACTTTGAAAAGCCTATTTTAACAAGTCAGGACTCTTTCTCATACCCTCTCTCCTCTCCAGGGTGGTGCCTGGTGGTCGTCAATGCATTTGAGCAGGTTGGGCTGTCCCCAGGTGTTTTGCATATAGGTGTGTAACCCCAGACAGGATGTCTATGCAAGGCAGGCTCTTGGCACTGGTCAACCATCCTTGCTCAAAGCCTTCCTCATGGCATCTTCTCTCCATCTCAGGTTCCTGTTACAACCTGCCTCAGTTATTAGAGAATAGCATTAATAGTACTCCAGAGATAAGAAGGACGTATAATAAAAATAGAGCTATCACCTGCCATCCTGGAAACCCAGGTTCAATTTCTGGTGCCTGTTCATGCAAAAAAAAAAAAAATAGAACTAAATTTTCTGGCAGTTTATAAAGATCCTTAATAGAACTTCAAAACAGATTTTTAAATGGACACAATTAAAAAGAGGAATTAAAAAGAGGAATAGAATTTTGTTTAAGTTTCATTGGGTAATTGTCAGAGAAAGTTCCAATTTTGTTTGAAATGAGGGAAAAAGAAGTCATCTTTGCATTTTTACCTACTCCTGATACACTGTCAAAAGCATTTTACTGTTATAGATTATATATTGGAATGCTACCAATAAAGATTCAGTAAAAAAAAGTTAACATAAATTAGTGTTGGTAATTATTCTTTCTTCAATTTTTACTTACATTATTTAAAGTACAATTAATGACTATGAAAATCTGATTTCAATCCTGAAAATAAAATTTCTTATATGGCCATTTTTGCAAGGAGTCATCAGACCCCAGTTGAGGTGGCACTACATAGAACAACTTAGACCCCGAGGTCACAAATTGTGAAATAAATTGATGCTGGCTTTTGAACCTTTAAATAAGCATTTCTCAGTATCACTGAGAAAATCTGAGAAGAATTATACTTCAAATGTTCATTAAATATGATAAATTTTTAAATTTATTTATTCATACCATCAATTACTCCTGAAATTCTGCAGTGCAAATTTCTTGAAAAAGTTGATTCTAAATCTATATGAAATTGATTTCATTCTCATTAATTCATGCACAGTTCATAATAATACATTTCTCCTGATTATATATAGTAAAATGAACTTTGACCAAGAAATGAATTTTAAAATCTTTACTCTCTTGGGCAGATTTTTTACTTTCTTCTCACATTTTTTAATGTAATAAAATCCAATACAATCAAATAATGAACAAGATGCACAAACATTGTTATGAATGAATGCATCAATGTATCCAATCGTAGATAAATTAATTGACACTGACAAAACTGACTGGAGAAACTCCATCATTTTCCTTGTGATGCCTCAAAAAGGTCTATTCATTAGTTGGGACACACTCATAGAAAGAAGTTGGTTTTGCAGCATCAGCCATTGAAAAATACATGAAATTGTGGGTTTTACAAAAGTCTGATAAAGTAATATTTTATTATTATTTAATTATAAATTAGGGATATTATTGAAAATGCAGTGTGAAAAAAATGATATACACGTAAGTACACACCGAAGTAAGCTTTATATGCACAAAGGAAATAATTGGAAGAAGATAACCTAAAGATTAACTACATTTATGAATGAGTTTCAGCATCTTCATTGAAATTTGTTGTATTCTAATTTTTGTGTAATGAACAATTTTTACTCCTATGATGATGTCACACTTATAAATATAATGCTTCATTGTTAAAAATGTACTATTTTATCCCTAGTGGTTAATGATTTAGCCTTTTAGCCATAAAGTATTTTTCATAAATAGATTTTTTAACACAGTCATGAATTAGAGCATCACAAAGAAATGCCAAAATAAGTACTTCTCAGAATTATGTGGCAACTGCGGGGAACATGACTGTCTGTAACAAATGTAACACAGATGCATTAGTCTTTAAACTTTATCCTTGGAATGATGCCAAGCAATCTTCCTTGGAAATTGGCCCCAAAGATGAGCAAATGTTGCATTATCAACAGTCCTCAATATAAGAGATACCTTGGCATTGTCAGGGTGTGAATGATAAGGGATGCTTTCTCTAACTGTGTTCACAGTAGTTCCCTTGTATACTTTGAGACATAATTTCCAGCTGAGCTGTCTATTGATCAGGACCTGAACAAAAAGTTTTAGATTGATTTATTGAACATTAAAGAATTTTAAAATACTACAAACAAAAATATTATATGCATGAAAAAATCAAACAAAATTTATCTCAATGGAAGTAAATATTATATCATGGAACTTTCAGACTCCTTAAATGGTTTACATGTTGCATTTGTGAGACAATGAATCTGACAAATTTCTAGACAGATAAGCTGTAAGGAGTTTTTCACCAATTTTGGTTCATGGTAAGTATTAATTAGAAGTTAGAGTGTTTTAATTTGTTTTAAAAATGGGGATATTATTAGAATATGGTGCATGTACATATATTTTTATATATCACAAAAGCCTTACCTAAGTAAGTAATACAAAGATTAGTACAAATGGAAACAGAATTGAAGGAACCAGTGTTATCAATCAATGTACATGTATTGGAAATAATTTTTGGAAAATAATTGTTTAAATAATCCATTAATATATTTCTTGAAAATTAACAGTAATGTGTGATCTATAATATTAATGCACCCTAGTGCAGTACTCTAAGGTTTAATTTGTTATGTCAGTTTTTTTGTATAAAATTAGATACAATGTAACAGTAAATTATGCATGAATCTCTCTATCATTGTTTGCTATTATCTAGTACTTTTTCTGTTTCTCTCAAATTAAATTTTAGTGGCAACATATTTTTTGAGCATGATCTCTGAACTCAAATAATCTCTAGATAAGTCCCTTAACGTTCTGTGCTGTTCTCTCATTTAAAAATAAAGTAATAAATATGGTACAACGTTTCATGTGCATAAATGTTTAGTGTCAAATTCATTTAATTATGCAATATATATGAGTCTCTATTATATAATATCCAAATGATTATACTAGCTTAATTTGGCAGGTATTCTAAAGTTTTTTTCAATTATATTTTACAAACTATTCTTTATTATGAATTCTAGACACAAAACAATATAGGCTATATCACTCCTATAAACAAAAACTGTTTTTAAGTCATTCAACTAAGTATCCTTTGATTTCTCAACAGTTTACAACAGTTCAATTCTATTATGGGAAGTAGGAATAACACAAATGCACCTGACTTCATCCTTATGGGATTGACAGACTCAGAAGTGATCCAGCAGGTACTTTTTATGCTGTTTCTCCTGATATACCTGATTACCCTGCTGGGGAATGCAGGGATGATACTAATAATTCACCTAGATCTCCAACTTCACACCCCCATGTATTATTTCCTCAGTCACCTGTCATTCCTTGACCTCAATTACTCAACAGTCATCATCCCTAAAACCTTAGAAATCTTACAAACTTCCAACAAATATATTTCATTCATGGGCTGCTTCACCCAGATGTCTTTTTTTATCTTCTTGGGAGTCACTGATTTTTTTTTTCTCTCTCTATGGCCTATGACCGCTATGTGGCTATCTGCAACCCTCTAAACTATCAGGTTGTTATGTCCACGAGACTCTGCAGAGCCCTCATCACTGGGTCTTATGCATTTGGCTTTACTGAATCATTAATCATTGTTGTTTACATGAACAATTTGAATTTCTGCAAATCCAATATAATCTATCACTTTTTCTGTGACATGATCCCCATTTTAGCCCTGTCCTGCACTGACACTCATGACATTGAAATAATGATGTTCATCTTTGGTAGTGTAAATGTCATGGTGTCTCTGATCACAATCTCTGTGTCCTATGGTTCCATTCTGTCTACTATCTTGAAAATTAATTCTACTTCAGGAAAACACAAAGCCTTCTCTACTTGTGCATCTCACCTCCTGGGAGTCATCATCTTTTATAGCACTACGATTTTTACTTATTTAAAACCAAAGCAGTCCTACTCTTTGGGAAAAGATCAAGTGGCCTCTGTGTTTTATACTATGTTCATTCCCATGTTGAATCCACTCATTTATAGTCTTAGGAACAAAGAAGTGAAAAATGCTCTCTTTAGAATCAGGCAAAAGAGAGAGGGTTCCAGGCAATTGAAATGACTGTGACAATCAAAATGTAAGAGCACCTTTTCTTTCTTTTTTTAGTTATTTACTTGGCTTTTTCTAAATATAATTAGTTAGTTTTTGAGCCATCTTCTATTATTGCATGCATGACCTGAAATATTTCCAAGAATATGGTTTTGGAAAGCTAAAAAATAATTTTTATCCATGAAATATGTGTTAAACTTAAGATTTAAATATATTTGTTTTTAAGGACACCCTCTGTATAAAAACAAAATGTGGTTTTTCCCTCAAAATTTTATCACATAACTCCCCATATATGTTTCAATTGCAGATAATTTATACTGGGAACACTTTCGGAAATCACTCTATTTTCTCTAAAGAAGCAATATAGCAATTAGTAAAGAGTGCTGCTTTGTTCTGGGTAATCTGTATAATGCTGTTTTTTTAGCTGGCACCTCAACTTAGTGAATCACTGAAAAATCAAACCAAGTTTCCTCAAGTTTATGTGTAAAATAAATCCCTAGAATTATGTTAAACTTTGACTCAGATAATGAATGGAAGGAATTTAATGCAATATAATTGATTATTACCGGATCATCAGAATACTTAGATTCTTACAAAAATTTTAATGAACAATTATTTTTTGAATGAGAGGGGTCACTGGTGTTTTCTAAATACTTTTGCTTAGTCTTATTCATAAAGAAATAAGCAGCTAAGAATGAAAACCACCCTTCAATATTTGGTCTTAGAGCAAAGCAAAATATTGTGGTAGAATTAAGTTTTAGAAAAAGTATTAGTTTATATGGTAAAACTGTAGTAATTTTTAAATATATTTTGTATTATTAAAGCAAATAGAAATATCCTAACCATTTTTGGTAGTTTTGCTCATAGTTTTTTAGACTAATCTTAGGTATGCATATATATATGTATATATTATGTGACATACAATGTAGTTGTCATTTTCTATTTCCATTTTCCAGCTTTCAGTTTTCACTCCTCATTATAACCTTTGTAATCCCTTTGTTGTTTAAACTTGAGAGATGAATGCTTTCTTGATATGTGAATGAAATTAAGAATCTCATATTGCAATGCCTTAATACTTGAAGTTTTATAAATTCATGAAGTTAAATATCTCCTTGCTTCATTTTTCTCTTTGTGTCCACCTGGTAATCATGTGAAAACCCTACTATACTGCAATTGGCCATAAGCTTCAGTAATGGTATTCTTTCATTTAATGTTGGTATGATTAAAATAATCACTTCCTTTTTCTTGATTTTCACAAGTTTATGCTCTTTAGAAATAAATACATTCTTGGGTTAAATTTTCAGTTCATTAGTTTGAAAATTTTAATACAGAAAATTGCAAAATTAAGAACTGCTATTCAATCAAATTTTGTGCTATTTCATAAATTTTAGTTGTTAGGTGTTAATATTTCCCTTAAAAATCCTCTACATAATCTAGAATGATAGTCTTTATTTTTTCTATTATTCAATGTATATTTAAGAAAATGTGTTTTCTTAATTATCCTATATTTGATTATTTTCATTTAAACTTTAGCAGTGGTTATTAGATACATTTTTTCAAGAGATTTCTATTATTTTTAACTTACTATTTTTAATCTTTGTAGAATTGGTTGTTCCTTTTTCTTAAGTGATTTTTGAAAGATTAAATAAACTGAAATCTTTTTTAGAAGTAAACTGTTAATGAGTTTTCACTAGTTCATTACTGTCAGTTGATTTATTCAATAATTGAAATGTGCATAATTTTCCTCCACAACCTGAATTTATATGAAAATGTTAACTTACAATATACAATACTCATATGTTTCTGTATTATATTTCATATTCACCATGAACCCTATATTGTCTAGAATCCATATTTATGGCAATAGACTTTATTTATTTGCAATTAGAGATATCTTTGATAAGTACATATTTTTTAAAATATACTTTTTTGGACTAATCTCTCATCTTGTACATACATTGTTTCGTATCTCATATTTGTAAGCTCTATACATTTCCTGGTCTTTTTCATGAACTGTGTTTTCCTTCTTCATATTTGCATACATTTTTATGATTTAGGAAATGGATACTGTGCTGGTTGGAAAGGATGTATGTACCCTAGAAAAGCCATGTTTTAATCCTAATACCATTTTGTAAAGGCAGCTGTTTCTTCTTATCCCTATTCAGCATAGTATGTTTGAAACTGTAATTAGATCATCTCCCAGGAGATTTGATTTAATCAAGAGTGGTTGTTAAACTGTATTAGGTGGAGATGTGTCTCCACCCATTTGGGCGGATCTTTATTCGTTTACTGGAATCCTATAAAAGAGGAAACATTTTGGAGAAAGCAGGAGATTCAAAGAGAGCAGAGAATGCTGGAACATCATGAAACAGAGTCCACCAGCTCGCGTTTTGGAGATGAAGAAGGAAAACATCTCCCAGTGAGCTTCCTGAAACCAGAAGCCAGGAGAAAAAGTTAGCATATGAACTCGTGTTTGCCATGTGTCCTTCCACCTGAGGAATAAGCCCTGACTGTGTTTGCCATGTGCCTTCTCACTTGAGAGAGAAACCCTGAACTTTATAGGCCTTCTTGAACCAAGGTATTTTTCCCTGGATGCCTTTGATTGGACATTTCTATAGACTTGTTTTAATTGGGACATTTTCTTGGCCTTATAACTGTAAACTAGCAATTTATTAAATTTCTCCTTTTTAAGAGCCATTCCATTTCTTGTATATTGCATTCCAGCAGCTAGAAAACTATAACAGATGCTGTTGAATTTTGTTGACAATTATGGTCATCAGATTTTCTAATTTTTCAGACAAAATAAATTCAGGAGATACTTATGTTTTAATTAAATTCAGACTACCCTATCTTCTTTTAATATATTCTATAATACATTTATGATTCTACTAAATTAATCTTTGGGAAAAATGAGAAAAATCTAGACTATTTGCATTGTCCCTCTATTTTAAATATTTATATCAATGCATCTCATATTATATGTAATACGTGATTAGAAGTAATTTTAAGACAAAATACTTTTGCTCTTGGTTGTATCACAAAATTCTAGGTATTCTGAAATTTGATCTACTTAAATAATGATAAAGAGAACATGACAAAAGCCTGACAAATAGGAACAATAATTGGTTTTTTACAAATGATGGAAGTTATATAGTAATGACATAAAATAGATTATATATACTCAACCCCTACTGTGTGCCAGACAATATTTAAAGAGCTATTAGTATATAATATTTATCATCACAAGTTAACTCTCAGGTAAGTTCTTGCAATATCTGAAATTTAATCTCAAGTAATGAAAAACTCTTCTGCTACTTGTTCAAGCAAAGACTTAGGAGTCATCCTGGCATATTCTTTAGTCACACACCTCACTTTGGGTTCATCAGCATACCATATTTGGACAGTGACTAATTCTCAATACCTCCTTTGTTGCCATCCTGACCCAAAGAACCATCATCTCAGTATTTAAATTAATGCTACAGCCTTCTAGTTTATCCCTCTGTTTTCTGTCATATCTTCTGTAAGCCTATTTCAATGTAAAGGTCAGAATGTTACCGTAAAAATGTGAATTCTATTTTGTCACTTTCTTCATAAAAATGTAAACTTCCCATCACATTGAGAATGAAAATAAAAATTTTATAAGAGCCTTCAGAATCAATATGATCTTGCTCTATTCCTTACTCTCATGAATTCAGTCTTTATACTGCATCTGTCATGCTCAGTTACCCTAGGGATCATTATATGTGTGTTTAATTTAGCACAGTCTACCTAATATACTATACTACAACTACATAACTTGTAACAGTAACTTTATAATTTGGTAGAGATTCTATTGTTTTTTCCTATTGTGATTTTTTTTTCATAAACTACACTCTTCTATATGGTTTAATCCTAAGAATAAATCAACCTAGCTTTGTTAAGGTAATTATTTTTAAAACAATTAAAAATGTAAAAATTGGATATTTGATATATTTACCTTTCTCTGTTATCTTATACCTGATTGGATCATATTTAAAGAACACTTCTATGGACAAATTATTATTTCTCTGTGTGTATATGTATGTATGTGTGTGTTTGTTTGATATTTTGTGGCTTGCATAGTGATAACGTCAGGAGATCTCTGAGTAGGTCACCAATCTTTCTCATAAACACTTGGTAGAGATCTGCAAAAATGAGATTGAGAATGAACACAAATACCTTTATTCTAGTTTTCTCTGCTTTTCTCTAAAATGACATGAAAGCCCACATTTGGCTTTAAAAATTTCTTATAATTTACCTAATTTCCTCATACTTGTTTATACAATGGTCACTGCTTTCTCCCATTTTCTGACAAAAATGGGACAATTATCCAATCTGAGGTTCTTGTCTCTCCTTAGATTATTTGGGTTTTTGAAAAGTGTTAGGTTGCACAATGTTTTTGCAGATTTATACACCTCAAGTAGAAGTGGAAATTCTATATTCCCTTTAAACTTGAATGCAGCATGATTTCTTCAAATATTTTTTCTTGATAACTCCATATTTGCCTGGGATTCTAGTTTCGTATCATGAAAATAGAATAGTACCTAAGAATCATTATAGTTATAAATGATCTCACCCAATTAGCTTTTCCAATGTTTTTCTTTTTTTCACCCTCTTCTTTCACTTCCTTCTCTTTATTTTCTCCTTATTTTCCAAAATCTCTTCCTCTTCCTTCTTGTTTTCCATCTTTATTTACATTTACTTCTATTTCTTCTCTTTCCTCTTCCTTTCCTTCTTCTCTTCCTCCTCCTCTTTCTCTACATGTTTGTACTTTCATTTCTAATTTTTGTGTTTTCGTCTTATTGATCAGCCAGGAAAATATGCTGTAAGTCTACATGTATCAGCAAACTGAATAATTTGTGAAATCCAGTGGAAGCCAATTCTCCCCTACTTCATATTAAAATATTCCTTTCTTTTCTATTTGTACCATTGACTTAATAAAGCCGTTCATGACTTCATAAAGTATTAGTCAAGAGACCTGATAATCAGTGAGCACAATGAAAAGATAAGCTTGTTCTTGCATTCTGTATACTGAAGTGTTCATAATAAGGTCATAGTTAGGAAATTTAGTTTGGATGCTGGTATAACTCATATAAGCAATGTGGTCTTGACTATATTTTATAAAGTTTATATGCCTCAGGTTTCTCAACTGATCTTTGATGACAGTTTAGAATAGTCACACCTCTGGGAATTGCTACATGGACAGAAACATTTAGTTTATTAGTTTAGTTATTTAGTTTATTATTTATTTATTTAGTTTATTAAATTCAGATGGTTATTAAAACATGTGAATATTGGCCAGTTACTAATAAGCTGCATAGAAGTGCCAATTGTTGACTCATTACTTGATTCACCACTCATTAAAATACATACATTTTCTGAGTAAGCTATATATTGCAGACACCATGTTATATAATGAAGATAAAATTGTGGATATAGACAAATTGACAAATATCTGCCTTTATGCAAATTACAGTGTCAGTGTGGTGGTAGACCTAGATAGAAATTCAACTTCCATATTAAAAGATATTAAATGATTGCCATGTTAAGTGATAAAATGATGTCCAATATGAGGGAAAGATGTCAATTATTTCTTGAGGGAAAAGTAATTGAGTAGTAATAAGAAAAATGAAAAATTATTAAGTTGAGAGTTAAATATACTATTTTCCATATTGACCTGATGAATAGAAAATTATTGCAGATATTTATTCTCACTCTTTTCCTTCTACTTTATCAGGAGACAAAGGAGGATAGTGCAATTTTCATGCAGATTAACTTGATATCAATTTGTCTATTTTGAGGATTGAATTACCAGTCTGATGCTTACAGGCATAAGTGAGTACATCCTTGTTTCTCACGCTAATCTTTCTTTCTCAAAGAAAGAATATTTCTGATGATTTCAAAGAGCAACTACATTTATGAAACAGGGTATAACCAGGAATTACACAAGGAAGTTCAGCCACTTGGGCACAACTTCTTTGTCATTGCTAACTGTATCAATGCCTTGCATATTATTATTCTTTTTCAAAAATGAGAATAAAATTGTGTGGACTTTATATTCACACATTCTTGCCTTGGGTACATATACATGTAAAGTGAAACATCAGGATAGGCATGTTTGCTTTGCATATATATAGGATTCAGGTGAAGAATATGTCTGAGGTCACTATGTTTATGTTGATGGGCTTCACAGGCTGAAGTGTTCTTATTTTTATTACATCTAGCAATTTATCTCTTCAGTTTATTTAGGACATTTGAGATTTGTTGTATTGGTCATTGCAGATTCCTGGCTACACAAACTGATGTGTTATTTTCTGTCATAATTGGATGCCTGCTATTCTTCTGTTGTTGGCCACAAAGAGGTATTCAGTTTCCTGGCAGAAAATAAGGCCATTTCATTTCTTGGATGCAAAATACAGACGTTTGAACAGTTTGCATTTCTGCAGATCCATTATAACATCACTTTTTCTGTGACAAATCACAATTTTAGCCCTGTCCTGCACACTCTTGACACTTGAAATCACGATATTCATTCTCAGCAGTATAACTGTATGTGTTTGTGCTGGTTTGAAACAGTTCTGTTCCCCAGAAATGCCATGTTCTTTTAACCCTAATCTAATCTTGTGAGGGAAGAACAGTTGTGGGATGAACCTCTTGATTAGGTTGTTTCCATGGAATTTTGTGGTGTAATTTATTAGCTTATTTACATGATATTTTATTTTGTAAGCTTCTGGAATGTGATGTACCAGAAATGGAATGGCTTTTAAAAAGGGAAATTTAGACTTCCGGAGAAGATGGCGGCTTAGTAAGACGCGCGGGTCTTAGTTCCTCCTCCAGAAAAGCAACTAAAGAAAGAGAAACAATACGAAACAGCTCCCAGAGTCACGACAGAGACCAAAAAGACAGCGTACCCCATTCTGGAACAGCTGAACGGGCAGGGAGAATCTGCTGCGGTGAGATACCCGAGGGGCGTGCGTTTTCCCAGCTGGGGCGGCTGGCGACTGGGGTCCCCTCCACGCACGTGGCTCCCCGGTCTGACTGCGAATGTTGGATAGCGGGGCCCTCCCGTCAGGCTTGGCATCTGGGGCCAGCTGGGCAATTAGGACCGGCACTCTCCCAAGCCACGGCGGCCAGCGACCCCCACCTCCACGCGCGGTTTCCTGGGCCGACTGCCGTGCAGAGAGAGGAGCGCCACGAGCGCCACCTACTGGGCAGGAAAAGAAAAACAGAGCCCAGAGATTTCACAGAAAAAGCTTTCAACCAGCTGGGTCCCACACCCAGGAAAATCTGATCAAATGCCCAGACACCAGCAGAAAATAATGGATGACGCTCGGAAAATTGAAGATATGGCCCAGTCAAAGGAACAAACCAATAGTTCAAATGAGATACAGGAGCTGAGACAACTAATGCTGAATATACGAACAGAAATGGAAAAACTCTTCAAAAACCAAATCAATAAATTGAGGGAGGACATGAAGAAGACATGGGCTAAACAAAAAGAAGAAATAGAAAATCTGAAAAAACAAATCACAGAACTTATAGGAGTGAAGGACAAAGAAGAAAAAATGGAAAAAACAATGGATACCTACAATGGTAGATCTAAAGAGACAGAAGCTACAATTAGTGAACTGGAGGATGGAACATCTGAATTCCAAAAAGAAACAGAAACTATAGGGAAAAGAATGGAAAACTTGAGCAGGGGATCAGGGAACTGAATGACAATATGAAGCACACAAATATACGTATTGTGGGTGTCCCAGAAGGAGAAGAGAAGGGAAAAGGAGGAGAAAAACTAATGGAAGAAATTATCACTGAAAATTTCCCAACTCTTATGAAAGACCTAAATTTACAGATCCAAGAAGGGCAGCGCACCCCAAAGAGAATAGATCCAAATAGGCGTTCTCCAAGACACTTACTAGTTAGAATGTCAGAGGTCAAAGAGAAAGAGAGGATCTTGAAAGCAGCAAGAGAAAAACAATCCATCACATACAAGGGAAACCCAATAAGACTATGTGTAGATTTCTCAGCAGAAACCATGGAAGCTAGAAGACAGTGGGATGATATATTTAAATTACTAAAAGAGAAAAACTGCCAACCAAGACTCCTATATCCAGCAAAATTGTCCTTCAAAAATGAAGGAGAAATTAAAACATTTATAGACAAAAAGTCACTGAGAGAATTTGTGACCTAGAGACCAGCTCTGCAAGAAATACTAAAGGGAGCACTAGAGTCAGAACCGAAAAGACAGAAGAGAGAGGTATGGAGTAAAGTGTAGAAAGAAGGAAAATCAGATATGATATATAATACAAAAGCCAAAATGGTAGAGGAAAATATTATCCAAACAGTAATAATACTAAAAGTTAATGGACTGAATTTCCCAATCAAAAGACATAGAATGGCAGAATGGATTACGACCCAGCAATACCACTGCTAGGTATCTACTCAAAGGACTTAAGGGCAAAGACACAGACGGACATTTGCACACCGGTGTTTATAGCAGCATTATCTACAATTGCAAAGAGATGGAAACAGCCAAAATGTTCATCAACAGACGAGTGGCTAAACAAACTGTGGCGTATACCTACGATGGAATATTATGCCCATGACAGACTAAACTTATGAAGCATGTAATAACATGGATGGACCTAGAGAACATTATGCTGAGTGAGTCTAGCCCAAAACTAAAGGACAGATACTGTAAGGTCCCACTGATGTGAACCGACATTCGAGAATCAGCTTGGAATATATCATTGGTAACAGAGACCAGCAGGAGTTAGAAACAGGGTAAGATAATGGGTAACTGGAGCTGAAGGGATACAGACTGTGCAACAGGACTAGATACAAAAACTCAAAAATGGACAGCACAATAATACCTAAGTGTAATGTAACTAGGTTGGAACACTGAATGAAGCTGCACCTGAAATATGGTTTTTTTGTTTGTTTGTTTGTGTGTTTGTATCTTTTGTTTTTGTTTTTTCTTTTTCCTTCATATATATATATTAGTATTATTATTTTAATTCTCTTCTCTATATTAACATTCTATATCTTTTTCTGCTGTTTTGCTAGTTCTTTTCCTAAATCGATGCAAATGTACTAAGAAATGATGATCATACATCTATGTGATGATACTAAGAATTACTGAGTGCATTTGTAGAATGGAATGATTTCTAAATGTTGTGTTAATTTCTTTTCTTTTTTTGATTAATAAAAAAAATTTAAAAAAAAGAAAAAAAAAAAGGGAAATTTATTAAGTTCCAAGTTTACAGTTCTAAGGCCATGAAAATGGCCAAATTAAAGCAAAGCTATAAAAAAGTACAATCTAAGGCATCCAGGGAAAGATACCTTGATTCAAGAAGACCAATGAAATTCAGAATTTCCCTTTCAGCCATAAAGGTACATGGTGAGATCTGCTAGCTTTCTATTCAATGGCTTCCCTAGGGCTCTGTCCATTCTGTTGACTCTGTTGGCTCTGGCAGCTCTTGTGTCTCTAAATCTTTTTCCAAAATTGTTCCCTTTTAAAGGGTTCCAGTAAGCCACCCCACCTTGAATGGTGGAGACATTTATTCATGGAAACCATCTAATCAAAAGTTGTCACCCACAATTGGGTGGATCATATCTCCATGGATACAATTAAAAAACTACCACCCAACAATATTGAATGAAGATTAAAGGACATGGCTTTTCTGGGGTACACAAGAGATTCAAGCTGGTGCTTTACCCCAAAATGATATGTTCTTTCCAAATACAAAGACATTTACTCCATAACAATATGAGAAAGACTTAAACAATTTCAGTAACAATACAAATGCAACACAAAGTCCGAAACAGTACAAAATCTCATCAAAGTCAGCTCTAGGCATGGTCTGTCCTAAGGCAAAATTCTCCTTTGTCTCTAAATCTGTAAAATTCTGAACAAGTTATGTGCTGCCAACATACAAAGGAGGTACAGTCATAGGATACATATCCCATTTCCATAGAGAGAAATTGGAAAGAGCACAGGGATCACCAGACCCATACTGTTTCAAAAACCTGCAAGGCAAACTCCATTAGATTTCGAAGTCTGTGTGCCATTTATCTTCTAGGCTTTCCAATGGTCTATGCAGTGGTCCACCTTTCTCCAAGTGCAACCTTGGGAGACATTGGGGAGACCACATTTTTCTTGTCTCCACCTTCTCCAAGTGTTGGGACCACATCTTGGCTCTCTGCCATCTCTAGGACACACAGTCAACCCCCACCGTAACAGTGCTGTGGCAGCTAAGCTCTCCTCAAACCACAAGGAATATGCTCTACCATCTCCAATGTCTCAAGTGGTACAACTCTTCAACTGTAATGAGGTGGAAGGCCCACACTCTGCCTTCAGGACAAACTCACCCTCTCCAATTGTTCCACTCCCCTGGCCCATGGTTTCTTGACTTCAGAAATTGGCTTCCATAGTTCTTCCTCTGAAGTTAGTTTTACTCCAAAGTATCCTTTTTCTGTCCTGCTTAGTCCAGAATGGCAGAAGTTCCATTTATACAGAGCCTGCAACACTCCTATTGGTTTTCTATGCAATAAGCTGGGATCATGATCATCAGATGAAAGCACTTTCCACAAATCCTTCCTGAATAACTCCATCTCAAATATCTACCTGTACTTTAATGGCTGACTGCTTCCATATTTGGTCATGTCCTCATATGGGGCACTACTCTTTGGGATCTCCCTTTCTGAAAGCACAGAATTTTACAATCAGTTTTTGGCTTCTTTATATCCAAGAGTTCAGTTCTTAGCTGATCTTTTTTCTGTCATATTTCACTTTAAGCTGCAAGGAGAACCCATACTGCACTTTCCACATTTAATTTGGAAATCTCAGCCAAGTATCCTGGATTGTCACCTTTAAATTCTAATATCAATCCAAAAGCAGTACACAATTTTGCAATATTCTATGCTACTTTAAAACAAGGATCACTTTTTTTTCCAGTTTGCAGTGGTACATTCCCCATTTCTGTCTAAAGCCTTATCAGTGATATCTTTAGAGTTCACATTTCTACCAATAGTCTCTTCAAATAATTCTAGGCCTTCTCTATCAAGCTTCTCTTGACACTTCCAGAATCTTTCAGACTTTCCTGAGTGAAGGTATGCTCTTCTTGACATTTTTATGGCCTTAGAACTATAAACTTGCATTTTAATAAATCCCCTTTGTAAAAGCCATTCCATTTCTGGTATATTGCATTCCAGAAGATTTAGCAAACTGAAAGTGTCTTTTATCACAATCCCTGTATCCTATGGGTCCATTTTGTCTGCTCTCTTGAAACTTAACTACACTTCAGGAATGGGGGTGAACAGGGCTGCAGAAAGTATCCTGGAGGTAGATTTACCATGTTTGCAAACATAAGCAGTGAGTTTTTTTCCAGGTTTCCTTCTAGAAATACCTATTAATAAATTGCTCATTTTGGCCTTAGCACTTTGTGTACTTTATTTCTGTTCAAATTTTATATTAATGATGATATAAGGGATTTCCTTATTCTTATGCTTGTAATCCTGCAGAGTCCTTGTATGTATACTTGGGAAATATTTTTACGCAAAAAGAAAGCACAATCATTTCATTAATATATTATAGCTGTTTATGCAGTCTGTAACTAAATATGCAATATATATTCCCCAATGAAATATTGGGAATATTTTTTGAAAGCTATTGCTTAAAGAATTAAACCATGTAAATAACATCCAAGATTTTCCAAAAAAGAAAAGACAAAATCATAGGGCCACAAATCTCAGTGAATCCACAGGAAGGGTAACTACAAAAAAGAAAATCAATAGATCATAAAGTGCATCTTGATTTATCTGATTTATACTGAAAACCATATACAATTTCATGGGTATTCAGAAGAAAATACATATCAGATAGAGAAGAAAATAACATAATTATTATAAGAGACTTGTATTGATAGTAATAAAAGTCAAAAAATAATTGAAAGGCATATTTAATGGACTGAGGGAAAAGTCATTCCATGGTTCAATACCTACTGATAACAAAACTTTCAAAAGCAAGTTTTTAAACCGTGTAATTTTCCCTAAGAATTATCTGATTTCTGGTATTCTCTCCATGCCATCAGACTTTTTTTATTCAGTGGAGAATGAAGAAAAAATTCATGCCAAAAATATTAAAAGGTGCATGTAAATGAAATGAAAAAATTAAAACAATTTCCATAAATAAGAACAAAATTTCAGCACAGTGATTTTTTATTTTCTTTCAGTTTGTCATAGACCAAGGTGTGTAAACCATTACTAACTCATTGGTCCCTGCATGTTGTAGGATTTAAGGAACAAAATATGTTCAAAGCATTGAGTCAGGCTACATTCAGTGGCCCACAAATTTTTATATCAATAACATGGAACACACTAAGGTTTTGTCATATTGAGATGTTCATATATCAGGAAGAGAATGTGGAAACCATCTTTAAAATATTTTAATGAAAAGGATACCATGTCTTCATTTTCCAAGAAAGGCTCTTATAGATCTAAATGAAGGATTTTCTAATAAATAGATAAAATGGTTTCATAATTGTGGGGTTAGAGAAAACTATGTTCATTTAGTGCAATAGAATAGTAGAATAAAATTTTTAATTAAGCTAAACTCCAATTTATACATACAATCAGGCAATTTATTTTTTCATGAAAACTCACTTAGTTTGAGTGGTTATGTTAATAAAATAACATATGACTATTAATAATATAATTAGGTATTGTTAGACATAAAAATACATTCTGCTAAAAATAATTCCTCATTCTCTCTCTCTACCCCCAAATATCCCTCCCTTTGTTCTCTTTCTTCCACTAATCCATGGACTACATTAAAAAAATTTCATGGAAGAGTCTTAAGGAAAAAACAGGAATTAGGCAAAAAAGAAGAAGCACAGTGAAAGGAAATATAATGAAACAAGCAAATTTTGAAAAATTCATCAACAAGTAGTCTACTAGGGGGATTCATTACATAATACATCTTGACTAACGTACACCAGAAATTTCATCCACCTTACACCTCTAACCCTCAATTTGCTAGCATGATTGAGAAAAAACAACAATTGTGGAGGATTAAGACCCCCTAAAACCAAGTGTTAAAATGTCTTATTTATCACCACTGAGAGTGTTAACTTGGAAATTTAACTTAATCTTTCCAAACCAAAGAATAACTAATAATGATCAAAATTTACAGATATGCCCCCATTCAACTTCATGATGATGTAATTACACAGTGCTCATTTCTGAGATGAGCTGAAATATCTGCATTAAATTTTGTGTTATATTTGAATGATGAAAAAAATTTATACAACACATCCAAATTTCATTTATCTAAATAAAAATATAGGATGTTATAAAACAATTGTTTTTTATCATTGAGCCATGAATGGACCCTGCAAAGTATTTATTCTTTATGCTGTATGTATGTTGTGTGAAAGTAATTATATGTTAAATATCATTCTATTGAGAATAAATCCAGTGAATACCGATACTCTATGCTATAAGAGACTAAAATGTTTCTTCTCTGTCACCACACTCTGCTTAGGGTAATTTTAAAGTACAAATCTCTGGCAAAAATTATTTATCTATTTGTGTGCATGCATGTTGTATTCGTTAATTCTCATAAAAGTGCTTATTTTCTTTGCTTTTGAAAGTTTTGTTATCAGTAGGTATTGAACCCTGAAATGACTTTTCCCCTCAGCCCATTAAATATGCCTTTCAATTATTTTTTGGCTTTTATTACTATCAATGCAAGTCTCTTATAATAATTGTGTTATTTTCTTCTCTATCTGATATGTATTTTCCTCTGAATACCTATGTAATTGTATATGGTTTTCAGTATAAATCAGATAAATCAAGATGCACTTTATGATCTATTGATTTGCTTTTTGTATTTACCCTTCCTGTGGGTTCACTGAGATTTGTGGCCCTATGATTTTGCCTTTCCTTATTTTTGGAAAATTCTTGGATGTTATCTCCTTAAATGTTTCTTCTGTTCTATTCCTTCTCTATTATTTTTGTAGAACTCTAACTATATGTATATTTATTTGTTTGATTTGTATCACAGCTCTTGAATAAGTTTTTCCCAACTCTTAGATTTCTCTTTGGCTTGCATAATTCCTATTGTATTACCTTCAAGTTCGCTAACTCTTCCCTCAGTCATCTGATTGTACTGTGAAACTTTTAAATGAATTATTGTTTATTGTGCTTGAATGCTTCTTAAAATTGTATTTCTAGCTATTCATTGAACAGATCTGATAGTACTCAGTCTCTGATGGAATTTCTCATGCATTTATGCATGCTATTTATCCTCTACACTAGATATTTTAAGCAAGTATCCATCAATGCTTTTTAGCTAAAGACCAGTAGGAACACTTGTGGTTCAACAATTTGGCTTTATTACTCAATGTCATGAGGAAGAACACCATTATGGGGGAAATGTAGTTTCTAAGTAACAGGGTCTTAGAAAGAAACTGTGATAAGATTTAGGCTTCTTTTGGGTAATTAGGGAGAATTTTTAAGGAACAAAATTGTCACAGATTAGGTGATCTCAGAAAGCAGGAGAAATTCTATGATTGGGTTTCTTAATAAATCTTATCAATCATTAGGGAATACCAAAGTAAGAATAAACCTGTAGTTGGCAGAGTAATAACAGTCCATCAATTTGGTAAGCAAAAAGTATATCTGGTATTTTGAGGGTGGCATGGTGATCTTGTTTGATGATCTTACAGCTTTCTCCCAGTCTTCCTGATGAACAAATCATAGATAACACCAGGGTAGATATTGAATGTGAAGGGAAACTCTTTGATATAGGTTTCCCTTCTTTCTCCAACTGACACAGTAACCCCAATTGGCTTTAACAATTTTTGTAATTTAACTGATTTCTTCATAGCTGCTTTGTTCACCTGTTTCCTCTATCCCCTGACAATGTTGAAATGTTTCAATTGTCACATCTCCTCTTTGAGGTTTTTTTCCCTCTTTGGAATTCAAATCACTTGGATGTTTCCAATCTTGACTTTCTGGTGTGCTCATCTAAAGATATGATATTTCTTAGATTATTTGGCTTTTAAAAAATTATAGAGTTTAAGCAATTTTCTTTTGTAAATTTTACATCTTAATTAGCAATGGAAGTTCTATATTCCCATTTCAATTCTATACATTGTGGTGGCTTTCAATATCTCCTTATTAAATAAATCCACACTGCCTGGGTAATATTTATCTGTAGTTCACCTCAGTATCATTATAAGTATAACTGATCTCATCCACTTTACTTTCCAAATGATCTTCTTCCCCTCTTCCTCCTTTTCCTTCTCCTTGTTGTCTTTCACCTTCTCCTTTTGCTTATCCACCTTTTTCTTCTTCTATGCCTATGTCTGCTTCTACTTCAATTTCTCCTTTATTTCTGCCTCTCTTCCTCATATTCCCCTTCCTTTTCTATCTTTTCTCTGCTCTACTTATTTTAATATCTTCATCCTATTGATAACAAGGCTGAAAACCTGCAATCTCCTCATGTATCATCCAATGATATATGAATGATATGTCAAATCTAGTGAAACAATTATCCAATACTTCTTATGTACTTCCTTTCTCTCTTATTTCTGTCATTGTTTAAATGAAGACCTTCATTACTTTATAATACCTGGTTATGAAGCCTTTTAATCTATGAACAAAGTGAATATATCAGTTTGTTCTTTCATTTCATATATGCAAATGCTTAAAATAAGGGACTTTGTAGTGAGGAAACTTACTTTTGAGTGCTGTTTTAACTCATATGAGCTATGTGTTTCTAAGCAAATCACTTAAATATTATATACCACTGTTTTTTACCTGCGGCCTTTGATGATAAGTAATAAAGGACTTTCCTCTTGAAGTTATTTTAAGGATTTAATGAGTTATTATATGTAAAATATTTATATGTTTTACAGTAATATGCTACGTAGAAAAGCTAAATATAGCTATTAAGCATTATTCATTTCTTAATTCATCATTCATTAAATATAAATATAAAATATATGTATATTTTCTGAGAATACTGAATGCTTCAGGAACAACATTATGTCCTTCAGATAAAATTTTGTGGGTGGACAAAGTTCTGCCTTTAATTAAGTTATAGTTTCAGTGTAGTGGTAAATCTAGATACTGGTTAACAATTAATATAAGAAATATTGTATAATTACAATGCAAAGTGAACAAAAAAAGAGGTCCAATGAGAGCAATGAAATTCAAAGAATTCTTTCATGAATGAAAGATAATTGATTTGGAATATGAAGACTAAAGTTATTAACTTGAGAGTTAAATATGCCAACTTCCACATGACCTTGAAGAATAGAAAAGCATGGACATTGTGAATTCTCGACATTTAATTTCTCCTTCACTAGGAGAAAAAGGCTTAGTGAATTTAGAAAAAGTTCATGCAGATTAACTTGAAATAATTTTCCTAAAATGTGGACTGGATTATTGAACAGATATTGACATGCAAAAGTGAATACATCCTATGTCCTACTGTTAATCTCCTTCTTTCTCTTAGAATTTTTTTTTTAATTTGAAAGACAAAATTGAAACCAGGGTACAACCACAAATAAAACATTTTCTTAATAATCTGAAAACCTGGTTTAAATGGAAGAAGCTATACAATCATCCTGGAATGCCATTAACATTTTAACTTTTGTAAAATATGGCTATTCTGTAATGCTTTTAGTTTGTTAGGCTGCCAGAATGCAACACACCAGAGAGGGATCAGCTTTTAGATAAAGGGATTCATTTATTCACACATTTATAGTTCTTCAGACAAAAGGCAGCTGACTTTCTCTGTCACATGGGAAGACACACAGTGGATATTTGCTGGGCTTCCCTCTCTGCTTTTGGATTCAAACAGCTTTCCCTGGGGTAATTTCTTTCTGTATCACCAAATATCTGGTTCTGAGCTCTAAGTGCTGAGATGAGGTATACTGATCTGCTGAGCTTGCTTCTGACCTATCACTTTTAAGCCTCCAGCTAATTAACTTAAATATTTAAATATTACTCATTGTGGAGGGCACTCCCCTTAGCTGGCTGCAGTTGTAATTATTCACAGATGAATTTCACATGCTGATGATTTAAATACACAACAACAGGACAATGAGGCATCATCACCTGGCCAAGTTGACAAATGAACCTATCACACATTTGAAGAAGTTTATTCCTTTATTAGAGAAAAAAATCAACTAAAAGGGTTGCAATCAAGAAAGTAAACATTAATGTTCTGTGGTTTCAAATATTTTGATTATCTTATAAAACACCATGATATCTACATTATATTAAGTATTTTGCATTTGAAAATTTCTTTTTTATCAAGAGGAAATTTTTTATTTTATTTCTTAAACCACATTCTGTTATCAAATAGGTGCTCTTTCCAACAAGAGGTATGAGGGTTTTTGCATAAATGAATAAAAACCGAGATCATAAAAATTATTTAATTGAATTTTAAATTTGGATGTAATAATTAACTCTTTGATTACCTTACTTTCATAAAAATTTTATTGGTGGGTTCACAGGAAAATCATCCCTGTTGGGAAAAAAGTGAATTTAATTGAAAGATATAAATTTCAACTTTAATGTCCCTTCATATAAACAAATCTTAGAACAAAAATAAACAAAACAGAATGAATAAGGCAGAAGAAGAGTGAATTGAGGTATTAGAAGATCATTTCTAAGGGCTTTGCTCATTGGGGGTAATCTTTGAGCATTGATGACAGTGAAAGTTCTTTACTTTCAGTTAGATGATTTCATGCTAGGAAATGCATGTGAATCAAAGCAACTTCTCTGGTAGGCTAGCTACCTTTGCAGATTGTGGTTCATCGTACATGGTAATGCTGTAAGTTGTTATTCAAAGTGTGTTTTGTTTTCCTTTATTATACATTCAATAAATATTTCCATGTCATCTCAATATACTTTTGGGTGTTTCAGAATGGATCTAATACATTTCTGTCATTGGACATTGGGAAGTTATTGGGCAATGGGAAGGACAATGGGATAAATATGCATTATGTTGAGCCAATGAGTGAAAAAGACAGGTCCAGAGGCTAGAACAGATCTGAGAGTGTAAGGGCATATGGAGAAAGTGAGGTAAAATTAGTAAGCCTTTGTTCTAGTTTGCTAGCTGCCAGAATGCAACACACCAGAGATGGATTGACTTTTAATAAAAGGGGATTTATTTTGTTGGTTCTTCAGAGGAAAGGCAGCTAACTTTCCACTGAGGTTCTTTCTTACATGGAAGGCACAAGATGGTCTCTGCTGGCCTTCTCTCCAGGCCACTGGGTTCCGACAACTTTCCCCAGGGTGACTTCTTTCTGCATCTCCAAAGGCCTGGGCTGAGCTGCTGGTGCTGAGATGAGGAATTCCAAGCTGCTTAGCAGTGCTACGTTGCAATCTCTCATTTAAGCACCAGCCAATTAAGTCAAACATCACTCATTGCAGCAGACACGCCTCCTAGCTGACTGCAGATGTAATTGGCAAAAGATGAGGTTCACGTACCATTGGCTTATGTCCGCAGCAACAAGACTAGGTATGCTCACCTGGCCAAGTTGACAACTGAATCTAACTAACACAGCCTTTCACAGGGATTTCAGAATAGGAAGTCAAGTTCATAATGACTTCTGAGAGTTTACTGTAAGCCATGTGATGTTAAATCAAGCTGCCATCTCCTGAGGACATATCCTATAATTATATTAAAGCAAAATCAAATCACATCAATGTCAAAGATATGAACATATCCCAATCAATGAATATTTAATATGGATCAGTTTGAACATATGTATAAGCATATAGAAGTCACAATGTATCTTATATGTAAAATGCTGCATTGGAGAACACATTGCTTTCTTTGAAATTACTCTAAGATATACAAACACTACTAACTAAGATTAAGATATTTTTTCCCTAGTTTCTAACCATAGAGCTATGGACTGATATCTAACCTTCATTTAAGTTTTACTCAATGGTAAAACAATACTTTATTTATGAACCAATTTCTCTCAATTTTTAATTGCCTCTTTAATATTTTTGTTCCTCAAACTGTACATGGTGGGTTTCAGCATGAGAATCACAATAGTGCAAAATATAGACACTATCATATTATGGTCCAAAGCATAGCTTGAAATTGTCTTCACATATGTGAAGTGGATTGTCCTGTGAAAAATTGTCAAACTAGTTGGGTGAGAGTCACTTGTGTAAAGACTTTTGTTTCTCTTCAGCAGAATGCATCTTCAGAATGGCCAACAGAACGAAACAATGAAATGGCAAGGTAATTAGTGTAGTTCTTTTCTCAATATAGGCTACAGGGTAGAAGAGAAGAAGCTTGTGCAATCTTATGTGAATGTCAGAACAAAAAATAGTGAGAAGTGAAGAAACATTTAAAAAACTGCATAATTTTATTGGGTGCACAGAAGGATAGGCTAAAAGTGATCATTGTGTATAAAGTAACATCCAAATTGCCACCAACAGGAAGCAATCATGAGTTGCAGTTTGACTTGGTGTGATATGTTAAGTGAATATGTGTCATTCACTTGTTTACTAAATAAGTTTTTTAAAAAAATCTGCCAAATTATGTGTAAATTTATACTTAATATCTAATCAATTTTCCATATCATTTTCTCATAATACATAATCTTAAAATTTACAAACACTGTTGAATCCTGGAATATTTTTAAACCAAAAATGTTATATTGGAAACTCAAATCTGAATAGTTTTCCCATATTTGCTACATTATGTATAAAATGCCTTTCCTTATTTGTTATAGATATATATGTATATAAATGCTAGCAACTATATTCACATCAAACATCATATTCAATTTATAGACAAAAGTGGTGTGAAAATCGTGTGATTAAATTTTTTTCAGGTGACTACAAATTGGTATAAGTTAATCTCACATCTCAATTTGTCTCACAGGGGAGTCCTTAATAATATATGGTATTGCACTCTTTCCTGGTAATGATTTTTTTCCATTAATCCATCAGGAATTGTGGTAAATAATGCAAAATAATAATCTATAAATAGTCATATGTTGTTTGCAAAGAAAAGCATAAAATGTATTTTATAAAAATCGATTCTCTATCTTGAAATACACAGCAATAACTTGCCTGATTTGGGCATTGCAGCATGTTTTACAATGATTACTGTTCTTTATATTTTGACTTTATTGGAATATAAGATGTTTCTATATTCATATGCTCATTGCCCCTGAAGTGCCTTTGTGTGGATTTTTGTGACATATTTCTGTCAATAAGAAATGACCATTTCACTGATATATGATCATTGCTTATGCAGTCTCTAACATAACTATGAAATAAATATTACTCCATGGTCATTAAAACATTTTTAAAAAGCTATTGCTAAAATAATCAAATCATAATATTTTCCATAAATAGTATTTGATTTATGCTGTCCTTATGCCACCAGACTGTTTCTCTTTTAGTGGAGTCTGGAGAGGGTAAAGATTGTATATTATCCAGGGTTCTATGAGAAATCAGGAACTAAGAACTGATAGAATACACACACACACACACACACACATACACATATTTATACATATACAATGCAAATATTATATTTTTGTTGGAATTGGTTCACATAACTGTCTGAACCATTAAGTCAAAATTCTGTAGAGCAGATCGCAAGCTGCAAGCTACAAACTCCAATGATGGTTTATGCTGAATTTCTGGGAAGTGATAACAACTTAATGTCATACCATGGACATCCAGTCTCTCTTATCCAATCAGATTCTAATGAGTCTTAGCCAGATAAACTAGTAATAGTTTGCTCTGAAGGTTCAGTCACCAAACATCTGTCATGCCCTGAGAAACCAGACTCTGACCTCCAGTCTGCCCTGAGGAATCTTCCATCCAACTTCCACCTGAGAAAATTAAACTTGCTGTGCCTAATAAATCTGTAACCACATGACATGATGAAATGGCCCTTACTCTTCAGTGTTAAAATATTCATCTTGTTTCACAAGATGAAACTGGAACAGAATACCCTGAGGTGGTTGGCTTGCAAGACACTTCTAATTCTCATGATCCACCATCCCTCGTCCCTCTTTTCTTACAGACATATAACTAGACAGAAGTCTCAGCAGACTATAAAAAATGAGATACAAAGTGTGACCCATGAGGTCACCCAAGAAACAGCAGGATTTTTTCCAATCTACATGAGAAAGAAATCAGTGGAGAAGGCAAGGGAATGGATATGAAGGGTGTGGATAATGGTAAGAAGGCATATGAAATTGTATTTGGCTGAATTTATTTACATGGTCTCATTAAGAAGAGATTTTGAATTCAGTGTTGTAGCTCAAGGAGTTTGAAAGGACTCTGTTTGAAGCATGGACCAAAAGGGCCACATTTCCTGAAGTTGAAACATCAGATCTTCCTTCATATAATGTAGATGAGAGAATCCAAAGACTTAGAGATGTTGGAATTTTAGAGTGGATTGATTAAGTAAGCCCTGCTTACCCACCCCAGGGAAGGTCAGAGGACACACCTCTCACCACGGGTGTGTAATTTTGTAACACTGTCTCTATCTACCCTGAAGAGCATTGCTGTTGCTTTTTTTTCTGTAGGTCAGATATAACTGTGGGAACTGCTGTCACTGAATTTGGTCTTTAAATACAGTGGAAATGATCAGATCCCTGGTTGGCAGAAGCCAAGTGGAAGCATGTATTCACCAAATACAAGGTGTTTATGGGTACAATACTGGACAGTAGACTCAAAGCAGAAATCAAAATAGCTTGATTTGCAGAGTTCTATGGCATTTGTTAGTAGATCATGGGGTACAAAATCTACTCAGTAGATTTATCTATCTATATCTCTGTCTGTCTGTCTGTCTATCTATCTATTTATTTTTAAAAATTAAATGGCCAATCTACCATATTCTTACTTGATCTATATAAGCAGAAATATGTTAGGTCTAGCAAACAAAGTCTAATAGAGAATCATGGCCCTTAATTACTTCCCAGATTTGAGACATTTTACAGACCCAGAGCCCTATGAATGAAAGGAAGGCTGGGTCTCTTTGGGGTAAGATCCTGCAAAAATTCCAAAAATTTATACCATTAATTTTCTTCCCAACTTTTCACAAAGATACCTATGACCATTTATAATGGTAACAGTGCATTGGGGAAAAAGAAATAATTGGATATATCAGGGATTATTAGTTGTTGGCTTGGGACTGACATTAATTCCAGAGACCTAAAATCTCACTGTGGTCCAGAAGTCAAAGTAGTGGCTTATTGAAGTTAGGTGACCGGTGGAATTTTACCTTAGTTCTACCATTCAGTGGGCCCAGAGCATCACTGGACCCATATTGTGGTTATTTCTCCATTCTGAAATTCATAATTGGAAAAGTTGTACTCAACAACTAGCAGAATTCCTAATTTGTTCCACTTAGAAAAGGCTAATCAGAAGCCACTAGAACTGCTTCTATGAAGCAAAATAGTAAATCAAAAGCAACACTGCTTACTCCTAGAGAGATTGAAGAGACTATTGCCACCAACAAGGACTTAAAGTTTCAGTGGTGGTGATTCCCATCACATCTACATTCAACTCTCCTAGTTGATCTGTGTAGAAAATAGATGGACTTTGGAGAATAAGAGTGGTTTTTCAGAAACTTAAACAGTCAATGACTCCAATTGCAGATGTTGTTCCAGATGTGGTATCATTGCTTGAGCAAATCAACAGATCCCTTGGTACCTGGTATGCAGCTATGGACATGGTAATTTTTTTTTTCACAATTATTGTTAAAGAACAGCAGAAACAGTTTGCTTGCTGATGGCAAGGCCAGCAACACACCTTCACTGTCCTAACTTGTGGGTATATCAACTCCACAGGCAAATATTATAATCTAGTCACAAATGTTATAATCTAGTCCACATGAACCTTGGCCATCTCTCCCACAGAGGCAACATCATAATGGCCCATTTTATTGATGCTATCATGTTGTTTAGTCCTAGTAAGAAGCAGCAATTACTCTATTAATACTTTAAGGAATTGGATTGTCAGACAGATATTGGGAGAGATAAATTGAACAAAATTCAGGGACCTTGAATCTCAGTGAAATGTCTATGTGTCCAGTAGTGTAGGTCAGTTGAAACATATGTTGTTGCATCTGGTTGGTCCCTCCTACAACCTAGAAAGAGGCACAATGCATAGTAGGCACTGAAAGATTTTAAAGACAATATATTCCTCCTGTTTGTTTTCTTCAGGTCATTAACTGAGTCACCTGAAAAGCTGTTAGTATTGTATGGGGATGAGAACAATCAGAGGCTCTGCAGCAGGTCCTGGCTGCTGTGCAAGCTGCTCTGACTCTTTCAGGCCTTTGGGATTTTGATGCAAAGCCTTGCCATCTTCTGCAGATAACTATTCTGCTTTTGAGAAAACATCTTTTATCATGCTACAGGGCCTTGGTAGAGACTGAATGCTTAGCCATGGTCCACCAAATTACTATTAGACTGAGTTTCACTTCATAAACTAGGTGTTGTCTAACCCACCAATCCATAGTTTGCTGTGTTTAGTAGCACTCCATCATAAAATGCAAGTGGCATGTACAAGATAAATCTTGAGGATATCCTGAAGGAACATATCAGTTACATGAGTAGGTAGTCAAAATACCCATGACCCCCACTCTTACCACACTACCTTTTCTTTCACAGACCATGGCTATGTGCCCTAGGGGAGTTCCTTACAGTTGACTGAGGAAGAGAAAACTCATGCCTGATTCCCAGATAGTTCTGCATGATATACAATTATACTTGAATGTGGACAAGTCTCTTTCTGGGACAACCTTGGGGGACAATGTTGAAGGAAATCCTCCCTGTGGGAAGAACTCTCAGCAGTGTACCTGGTTCATTTTATACAGAAGGGGAAATGACTGGAGGTGCATTTGTATATTGATTAATGTTCTGTCACCAATGATTTCACTGGTTTGAGAGGGATTTGGAAGGAACATGATTAGAAAAGTGGTGACAAAGACGTCAGAGAAGGGGTATGTGGATAGACCTTTCTGAATGGGCAAAACATGAAGATATTTATGTCCCCTTCAAATGCTAACCAGTGGGTTATTTCAACCTAAGAAAATGTAAATAATCAAGTGGATAAGAAGGACAATTATGCGGACACAAATCAGATTCTTTCTGCAAACACTTCTACCCTTGCCCAAGGGACTCATCAACAAAGTGGCCACAGTAGTAGGGATTGAGATATGCATAGGCTTAGCAACATGGACTTCTACTCATCAAGTCCAACCTAGCTATAGACACTGCTAAGAGCACAGTCTACTAGCAGCAGTGACTGATACTCAGTCCCTGATATGACCCTGTTCCCCAAGGTGGTCATTCTACCATCTTGTTTCAGGTTGATTGTATATCAGGGAATGGGCAGCACACGTTTTCTAACTGTAATGGACATATTATCAGCATATGTTTTTACCTTTCCTGCATGCAGTGATTCCACCAAACTAACATCCATGGATATAGAATGTCATACCCACCATCATCATATTCCACACAGCATTCTTTCTGAACAAGGAACCCATTTTACACGAATGAAGTGTGACAATGAGTTCATGCTCATTGTATTCACTGGTCATATATCTCAGAAATATGAAATAGCTGGTTTCATAGAAAAGTAGAATGGCCTTTTGAAGCCTCAATTATGGTAACAACTAGCTGGCAATACCTTACAGGTCTGGGCCAATGTTTTCTAGGAGTCTGTCTATGCTCTAAATAAGCATCCATTCTATGGTGTTATAGCTCTATAGCTAAAAGTAATGGGTCCAGGAATCAAGGGGCTGACACGGAATGCTACCACTCACTACTATGCCTAGTTACCCACTAGGAAAACTTTTGCTTCCATAAATTCTGGTGGTGTACAGGTCTTTGTTCCATGAGACAGAATAACTGCATTGAACTGGTACTTTAGACTGCCATCTGCTCACTTCAGGCTCTCTTAATTCTGAATTAAGAGGCAGATAAAGTAATCACTGTAATAGCTGAGGTAATTGATCTTGAATATCAAGTGGAAACAAGATTGCAATGCAGCTACACAACATAGTAAATAAGAGTTTACTTGGAATATAGGAGACCCCCTAATGTGTCTCTTAGTACTATCATGTCCTATGATTAAAGATAAAATTATGGAAGGCTGAGAAGCATTAGGAAAGAAGGTTTGAATCATTTCACTAAGCAAAGAATCATGGCAAATAGATGTACTTCCTGAGAGTAAAAGATAAATTAAATGCATAGTGGAAGAAAGTATTTTTAAATAAGATCATATAACCAGCAACAGCAATACAAACTGTCATTGTTTTATTTCTTCACTATTTTGGTATGAGTATATTTGTACATATGTGTAAAAAAATCTTTGTTTTCTTCCCTACCTTGCCCTGTTATCATATGACATAAACTGTATTAGCTTCATGTCATAGTATTTAGGTTATAGGTTATAAAGTTAAAGAACGACTATTACCCAAGGATTTGCCCACTATCCATGGGAGAGTTAGTCCATTTCATGTTGTATGCAGGAAAGTTGAGTATTGTTAGGTGGAAATATGAATGTTATGGTTTTTACTTAGAGATTAGATATGGTTTAAGGAAAAGGGCATGGTTTGATAGCTGAGAAGGAGTGCACTGTGATGGTTAAGTTTGTGTGTGAACTTTGCCAGATTATTGTGCCCAATTGTTTGGTCAAGGAAGCACTGGTCTCATTGTTATTGTGATGATATTTCATGAACTTAAATAATCATTAAGTTGATTGATTCTATGGCAGATTACATCTACAATCAACTGAGTAGATTGTCTTCAACCATGAGGGAATACTCATCCAAATAGTTGAAGTCTTTGAAATCAGAAGTGATGATTTCAACAGTCAGAAGAAGGAATTTCCACCTCTACTTCAGGCAGCCTGATTGTTCTGGGGAATTCAAAGAAAACCTTCTTTGAAATTCCCAGCTTGTGGCCTACACTGTAGATGGATTTGCTCAATCCCACAGTTATGTGATAATTTTTATAAAAATCTCATTTTATTTACATATACATCTTGTTGGTTCTGTTTTCCTAGACAATACTGATGAATAGAGAGGTTGGAATGTGCATGCATGTGTGTACCCCAGAAAAGCATGTTTTTAAAGTTAATCCATTATCTTGAGGGTGAATTCACTGCAATTAGGATCTTTGATGAAGCTACTTCAGTTAATGTGTGAAAAACATCTATCAAAATGGTTTTTAATTTTATTGCTAGAATCACTATAAATGGAATGAAATTCAAACAGAAAATGGGAAAGCCACAGACTGAGTATGCAAAGGCTGTTTTCAAGAAGACTTGGAGGAGAAGTGAGATACCAGTAGATGCCACTATGTGCAATGTTATGTGCCAAGCTAAGGATCATGAGTCACTCTCAGCTAGCCAAAGTTTTGGGGAGAAACTATTGCAGTGGTGAAACATTAGTTTGGATATTTTCCTGGCCCCAAACCTGTAAAGTAATATATTTCCATTGTTTAAGCTGAACCATTACATTGTATTTGCTTAAGAAGTTTAGGAAAGTAAAATGTATGTGAAGAAAACAGAAATGTGAATTATCATATCCACATTTTATTTATCTTAAATAAATGAGTAGTTACAAAAATTACTTGTCATCAAAGCATAAAGATTGTTTCTATGATAGTTTGAGCTGTTATGTTTCTCAGAAAATCATGCTCTTAAATTGAATTCATTCCTGTGGTTGTTGACCCATTGTAAGTATGATCTTTGGTGAATAGGACTGTAACTTAAGCCTTTTACTGGAGTCCTTTATAATAGGATGAAAATCAGAGACAGAGACAGAGATAAAGCTATCAAATCAGTAAGAGATAGCCAAATAAACAGAAGGAAGCCACTGAAGACAGAAGCTGGAAACAATGAAAACTAGAAGAGAAGGAGGAGATCAGCAGATGCCACCATTAGCCTTACCATCTGACAGAGAATTCCAGGATCAACTGCAGCTTGACTTCAGGAAGGTGTCATGTGGATGATGCTGGATTTGGATATTTTCACAGCTTCAGAACTGTAAGCATGTAAACTAAAAAATTCCCATTGTTAAAAGATAACCCATTTCTTACATGACACATTTCTTTAGCAAGCAAAAAAGAAAAAGCTAATCCAGAAGCAAATCATTTGTTCTTTAAGTTATGCATATGTTTGTTATATGACAATGCATAATTTAAAGACAAATATATATATGTATATACATTTATATATAACATACACATATATATGTATATATATATAATATGCCATAACATAATGTCAAGAAATAATGATATTTGTAGGAAGCCATTTGGGAGCAATTGACCTATTAATTAAATGTAATCTCAAATTGATCAACAGAGTTAATGAAGCACAGTTGAAATATAAGCAAGCATTTTCTTGTTGCAGAAATTGACAATATGATTTTACAGTATGTGTGAAACTGCTAAGGACTAAGATTGTCAAAGAAACTTTGAGAAAGTAGGATGAAGTTAGAAGTCTCACCAAACTTAATTTTAAGATTTGCTAAAAATCTAAAATAATCAGGAGAATATGGTTATTTTTTTAAAAGAATTTTTACCTTGATCAAGAGAATACAGGGTCCAGAAATAAATTCACATCTATATGGTAAAGATTAATGTTGGCACCAAAGCTTGAAGGATACAGGGGTGGTGATTCCATCACATTCCCATTCAAATTCCTGTTTGGACTGCATAGAAAGCAGAGGGATCTCAGAGAATGAAAGTGGATTACTATAAACTAACAGAGGGCTACTTTATTGAAGCTGCTGTTTCAGACATGGTGTGATTGCATAAAACAATTAACACATTCCCCAGGTACATGATATGAAGCTATTAATTGGGCAAATGTTTTCAATACTTGGTAGTTTGCTTCAGTTGACAAGGACAGCAAAATACCTTCACTGTACTTCCCCAGGGGTATAGCAAATCTTCAGCACTATTTTAGAAACTAGTCTGCAGTTATATAGACTAAGTTACCTTTCCAAAAGATATCACACTGGTGTTAAATTGTTGACATTATGCTGATTAGTCAAAGTAAGCCAAAATTAGCAACTAATCTAAACTTATCAGTAAGACATTTGCATGTTAGAGGATAGATAATAAATGAAACAAAAATTCAGGATGCTTTCACCTCAGTGAATCATAGTCACCATTTGATAAGACAATGTCAAGATATTCTTTTTAAAGTGAAGGATGAGCTGTTGCATTTAACCTCTTCTAAAACAAAAATAGAAGCAGAATGCCTAGTTGACTGTGTTTAAGCTATGGAGCCAATGTATTTCTTATTTATATATACTAAACCGGCCTATTTGTTCAGTAACCCAAGCTATTTTTGAATATGGATGAGATTAAAAGGAATCTGTGCAAACTGGCTAGACTGCCATACAAGCTGCTTTGTCACCTGGGCCATAAGAAACCAGCATATCAAATGTTGCTTGAAGTTTTAGTGTCAAATAGAGATGCTGTTCCTTTCTCAAACTTCTGTATGAGAAACACAGCATAGGCACATGGAATTTTTAGTAAAGCTTGCATTCTCTGCAGTTAATTACACACTTTTTAAGAAAAAGCTTTTGGTCTTTGGTCTGTTACTGGGAATTAATAGAAACTGAGTGCTTAAACCCAGGAAAACTAATTACTATGAAACCTGAGCTACTCATTACAAAATGGGTGTGGCTGTACCCATCAAGAAATGAATTTGGATGTTGTACTCCATCATTGTATAACAGTAGTTTACAGGAGTTCAGGCCCTAGCAGTCCCCAAAGTTACAAATAACCTAATTGCAGTGGTGGCTCAAAGGCCCATGGACACCACACATGCTACCTTACCTTCTCTCTCCTAACCCAAGCTATGGCTTTGAGGAGTTCCTTGCAAGAAAACTTCCATCTTCTTTACAAATGGTTTTACACAATGTACATGCCATCCAAAAGTACACAGATAAAACATTACAGCCTTTTCTGGGACATTATTGAAGGAGAGTGGTGAAGGGAAATTTTACTCTGTGTTAGAACCTTGAGCAATGCACATGATTGTTAATTTTGTTTTAAAGAATAAATGGGCAGAAATGCATTGTGTACATATTCATGGGCTGTGGACAATGATTTCACTCTGTGGTCTGGGTATGGAAGAAACATTATTGGGAAATTGGAAGTTAACAGTCTGGGAGAGAAACATATGAATAGAATTTTCTGAATGGGTAAAAATCCAGACAACATTGTGTCATTGTGAATGCTAATCTGATTGTGCATTTCTGCAAGAGGATTTTAGAACCAGGTAGGGTGGCCCTTTCTGTTTCTATGAGCAGCTTCATTTTCCAGCCACTCCTGCATTCCCCAGTGGGCCCAAGAACAAAGAGGCCGTGGTGGTATGTGAGAAAGTTATCTATGGGCAAAGCCACATGGAATTCCACTCACCAAGGCCTAACTGGCTACAGACACTTCTGTTTGCCCAATCTATCAGCAGCTTAGGCAAACATTCCCTGATATATCCATTTCCTAGTCTGGTTACCCTATTTTCTGGTAGCAGATGATTACATTGGACTACATTCATCATTGAAGGGGCAGTATTTTGCAATTACTACAAATGATATTTAATAGCTACTGATTTGCCTTCTCTGAGTGCAAGGTTTCTTTTGAAACTACCATCTGTGGGCTTGTTGAATGCTTTATTAATCATCTTATCATTCCACAAGCATTGCTTCTGCAAAGGAAATCACTTAACCCCAAATGAAGTGTGGCCAGTGGGTCCTTCTCATGAGATTACTTGACCTCAGCATGTTCAGATCCTGAAACAGCTAGATTCATTGAACCATGGAATGACCTATCAAAGATCCAAGCACAATGTCTGCAGGATGTCAATACCTCAAAGGCTAGGGAAATGTTCTTCAGGGTGCTGCATATGTTCTAAATCAGTGTCTACTCTATGGTGGGCTATTTAGGATTCATGGGGCCAAGAGTCACAGTGCAGCAATGAGAATGGCATTAATCTCTATGACTTACGTGATCCACTATTTTCATCACTGTAATATTATGCTGTTCTGGCCTAGATATGTGCAAAGGGAGAAGTGTTTCCATCAGGAAATACAACAATGATTACATTGAACTGAACTGGAATATAAGAATGCCATGAGACCATTTTGATCTCCTCATACCTCTGAAACAAGAGACAAAAAGAGTTACTGTATTGGCTGGGGTGATAGATCCTGCTTAGAAAGGGGAAATTGGATTGCTAGTAAGGGTAGGAAAGATTGTCCTTTCTATATAGTATATTTCACTCAGCAAAATGTCATCAAAATTCATGTCTGTTTTAACATGAATCTAAACCCAATTGATTTTTATAGTTGAATAATATTCCATTATATGTATATATTACATTTTGTTTAATTATTAATCTCTTGATGTATATTTGTGTCACTTCCATCTTTGCACAATTATTTGGAGTGTTGCTTTGAATATTGGTGTCCAAGCATCCATTTAAGTCACTGATTTCCATTCTTCTGGTTACATACATAGCTAAAGGATTTTTCTGCTCACATGGAAATTCTTTATTTAGCTTCCTGAAGACCTGTCATGCTGACTTCCACGGTGGCTGCATACTTTTACTTTCCCACCAGTGTGAATGAGTATTTCTAGTTCTCCATATCCTCTTCAACACTAAGAAATTTTTATAGTAGCAATTGTAGTGGATATGAAATAATATATCATTGTGGTTTTGATTTGATTTCCCTATTCAGTAGTGATGTTGGGCATCTTTTCATGTGCCTTTTGGCCATTTGTATTTACAGTTTGGAAAAATATACACACAGGTCATGTCACATTTTTAGTTGGATTGTTTGTCTTTTTATTGTTGAGATTTAGAATTTATTGATATATTCTAGATATTGAAATCTTATTGGTTATGTGGTTTGCAAATATTTTCTCCCATTACATAGACTACCTTTTTATTTTCTTGACAAAAACATTTTGAAATACAGAGCTTTTAATTTTGAGGAGGTCGTATTTATCTATTTTTTATTTTGTTACTTGTACTTTTCATGTAAAGTTTAAAAAAGCATTGCTTAACACAAGATCCTGAAGATACTTCCCCCAACTTTTTTCTAGGAGTTTTACAGTCCTTGTTCTCATATTTAAGCCTCTTATCCATTCTGAGTTAATTTTCCTGTATGGTGTGAAGTACAGTTCCTATTTCATTATTTTGCATATATATATATAGCATATATTTCATATATTTGCATTATTTTGCATCCATCTCTCCCTTCACAATTTGTTGAAGAGCATACCCTTTCCAAGTTGAGTAGACTGAGCAGCCTTGTCAAAAATCAACTGCTCATAGATGTAAAATATTTTTACACTCCCTTCAACTTCACTAGTTAATATATCTATGTTGTGCCGACACCATGCTGTTTTGAGTACAGTAGCTAGTAATAGGCCTTAAGATTGAGAAGTGTGAGCCCTCCAACTACACTCTTCTATTTCAAGATATTTTCATCTATTCTTGTTCCCTTACATTTCCAAATAATTTTGAGGAATAGCTTTTCCATTTTTGCAAATTAAGCTGTTCGAATTTTTGTTGGGATTTGTTTTGATCCAGGCCCACAGGTACAGAAATCCAAGCCATGAGACTGAAGAAAACCCTGACTGTGTTATTTAGTTAATTGAGAACTTGCTCAAGATAGGGATAGCAGCTCCAATAGAGGCCAATTGGGGCATCAACAGATATGCTCTGTAATAAGACAAAAATCACAAATGCCAGATACAGGGGCCTAAGACAAAGATATTTCATTATCTATAAGATCATACAGTTATGACATATGGGGTAGTTTCTTACTACTCATTCTATGTGTAGAAGGGTTTTAAGATTAACTGAGAAAATTCAAGGGAGTGATAGCATGTGTGGTAGTTAGATTCAGGTGTTCACTTGGCCAGGTGAAGGTACCTATTTCTATTGCTTTGGACATAAGCCAATGGCATATGAACCTCATCTGTTGCTGATTACATCTGCAGTCAGTTGGAAGGCACACCTGCTGCAATAGATGATGTTTGATTTAATTGGCTTGCACTTAAATCAGAAGGCTCAATGTAGCACAGCCCAAGCAGCTCAGCATACCTCATCTCGGCACTTGCAGCTCATCCCAGGCCTTTGGAGATACAGAAAGGAATCACCCCAGGGAAAGTTGTTGGAACCCAGAGGCCTGGAAAGAAGGCCAGCAGAGATCACCCTGTGCCTTCCTATGTAAGAAGAACCTTAGTTGAAAGTTTGCTGCCTTTCCTCTGAAGAACTATATATTAACTAAATAAACCTCCTTTTATTGAAAGCCAATCCATCCCTGGTGTACCTTCCCATGTAAGAAGAACCATGCTGTTCTAGTTTGCATTCTGGCAGCTAGTAAACTAGAACATCATGCTTTTATTTCAGATGGCATATAGGGTAAAGAATGGTATCAAATTTCTAAGGTGACTGGAGTTTGTTCAAAGAACCATTTGAATATTCTTTTCTCCTGAATGAGGCAGGCTTAAAGATCAACTGGTCCTTTGTTTACCAGGCAACTGTATGCTCAGGACTTCACTGGGGCGAGACCAAGTTAGAGCTTCATTTCCTGCATTCCAACCCCATGCAGCCTCCTATGCTGACCACAGGGCAAACATTGCATCCACAGTCCACAAAAACTATACATGAGGCAACAAAATACCAACAGTCCAGGACATAGGACCATAAGCCTAATAGACAGGTGATGCCAGGGTCAAATTAACATGTTGTTTCCCCTAGTACAGTTGACTGGGTCAAGTGTCCAGGGTAAGTCCATAGCACCAGACAATGGCAGATAAATGCAGACCCAGCATTGCATCTGATTATATGCATGAGTCACTGCTGAAGCCCACTGTAAAAAAGTATTTGCTAAGGAGCTAGAGGTGAAAAGAAAAATGTTTATGGGAGATAATTATATGCAGATCTTGGTTGTTTAACAGTTGTATGGTAAATGAAAAGTCCACAAAATACCCTGGTCAGTTACCCAATTTTGGGTTATTTCCCAATAAATATAGTATCCTTTATCAATAGAAGGGACTCAAAAGAAAGCAGTTGGTTTTTCAAAATTATTATGGTAGCTCATTGATTAGCTTTTCCCACTGGATATGCTAACCCACAATCCAGTTACAGTATTTACTGCAGTTAAGGCATATTTTCTACCATGAGACAGTGGTAGGGGACATATGCAGTCTACTTACCACCAGACAAGTGGTACGTGGAATCTCTCTATGTGCCCAAGTTGATGAGGAAAACACCATGGACTTTGTAGGAAGCAGGAGGAGCACTATTTGATTATGTCCTGTAACTACTGTCTGATGTCTGGCAGATAAAATTTCTGTGCTAAGTGCCATAAGGTCTAGTGTCCCCAGTGACATGTTTTCTGATGCAGCCATGTAGCTATTTCGCTGACATTTGGTTTCATACAATATATTGTTGCTAGTTGATCAGCTTCAATCTTCACTGGGGGAGCTTAGGAAGAATGCAAAGCAACATGGAAGACAGTTACTTTGTGCCTTTGACATGCAGTCCATATTTCTTCCCACATCTCTTTTCTTCAGAGGGTATGGCTTAATGAAGTCTGTTGTTCTTGTTGTCAAGTAACCATCCATATGGTAAGCCCATAGTATACTGCCCAGCTATCAGTGCATGTGATAATATTATCACCTGGCTCATACATAATTACCATCCATAAAATTCTGAATTCTGCCATTGGCTATATGGCATTTTCCAGTTTCCTACCAATCTGTGTCAGTGCTAGGTTGGACAGCTATTGAAATTCCAGTCTCTCAGTTGTCAATAAATAGATCTACCCAAATACTAGGTATCTGAAGAGATGGCTCTATGTCCTTCAATTATAGGAAATACTAAGTTGATATCAGGAGGATCAGTTTGTATGGAAGATCACTCTACTTCCTTGAAGGAGACAGGACCTAAAATGTTATGCATTTCTTTAACTAAGCAGACTATTATTAATGGTACTTCTTTGTAGCAGATAGGCTTTAGACTTGGTTAAAATATTTGATTGCAAGCTCCCTGACCAGCGGTCATACTATTGTTGTGGACCCATCCCTGAAAATGATTGCTGTATGCAAGATCACAAGATATTTCAAAGTTAATCTTTCCACTTGGAGGAGAGCATTTTATATTGCTGTATCTTAATTCCACCCCATTAAATAACTGGAATCAAAATCTTAGCTGATTGCCTTTGCCACAAACTCCATCCATATTCAATATTGGTGCTGGTCATGCCCAGTTCACAAAACACATCCAGGTCAACCCCCTAAGAACTTGTGCCAGAGACACTGCCAGTTTTGCTTTCTTGAAAGCCACTTTTTTGGGGACATCCCATTCCCAGGCATTTCCTTTACAGATGAACAAGTAGAGGGGTTTTAAAAATTGAGCCAAATGGGGAGTAAAACGCTGCCAGTAACCTAGAAGCCTAAAAGCTATTTAGGGAAATGAGGAGTGGGAAAATCCTATACTTTATCAATAACAGCAATAAGAATGATTTTCTTACCCAACCATACAACACCCAAGAATTTGATAGAGAAGCCAGGTCCTTGCATTTTGTCCTGATTGACTGCCCACTCCCTTTCTTCTAGATGAGAGAATAGAGCTTCAGAAATGGGTCCTAATCAGCAAAAGAATTAATAGCTAACATAATATCACCAATAGAGTGAAAAAGGACAGCAGTATCTGGTTTTTCCATGCTTTCATGTCTTGGTCCACCAGCCCATGGCATATATATTTTTTTTTACATGAGCAAGCACTGGGAATCAAACCCGGGTCCTCTGGCATGGCAGGCAGGCATTCTTGCCTGCTGAGCCACCATGGCCCGCCATCATGGCATATTTTAGGACTCTCAATATACCTTTGAGGCAGGATAGTGAATGCTCATTTTTTTCCTTCCCATGTGAAGGCAAAAGGAGGTGGGCTGGATTGACTAAGAGAAATGATTAAACAAGTATTAGTAAGATTAAATGCAAAATGGTAATAGCATGGTTTAACAATAATTTCCTTCTAATAAGCTTGCAATTTTAGGAATTCTTACAAACAGCATTGTTGCCTTGTTTAGTTCTCAGTAGTCTACTGACGTTCTCCAAGTTCCAACAAGTTTCTTTACGGACCAGACTGGGTTGTTAAATGGGCTATGAGTTGTGATGATAATATCTTCCCAGGTTAGTTTAGCAGTGGTGTCAGACATGCCTTCTCCAGAAAGCCAGTATTGTTTGATGGTGCTATTTTTTGAGGGAAGGAACTTTCACTAGGTACCAGTTAGCATGCCCCTTTCTTCCTGTTTTTACCACTCTGTATCATAGTTTAAATTCTCCTATGATTGCTTGTAGGTTATATTTTATAGAATGTCCATTCCCATGATGTACTTTGGTATAGAAGATATATAAAGAGAATATTCTCTAGGTGGAAGACATATGGAGTATATACTTCAGGTGGCAGTCTTCAAATTTGCATCAGTAGATGTTGCTGTTTAGCTTTGATGCTTAGCAAGATGTGGTTAATATAACATCACTATATTTTGGAGCTTTTCCATATATAAAAGTGTACTCTGTTCCTGTACCTACCAAGGCTAAAACCCTATGTTGACCAGAAAATTGTCCCTTGGCCTTCAGATCTTTAGTTTTTTTGCCTGTATTGAATATCCATTTTTCTCAGTTCTAATGTAGTAAAATCTCAGTAGTCATATACACCTTTTGTTCTGATGGGTCTGTGGATGGAAGTGTGGCTGTTTTATTTCTCTTGACTTTTTATCTTCATGCCTTTAGTGGTAGCAGGAGTCTCTGCTTTTTATTCTCTTGCTTTTAGTGGTAACAAGAATCTATGATTTTACCTTCTTATGCACCAAGGAACACAAGTTTTCACAATAATCCTCATCCTCAATATCACTTATTATCTTTTTGTTTTTATCTTTTTCATCAGCAGAATTATCTATGGGATCCCAGATCTTTGGGTCCCAGATAGAGGTGTTAATGATGCACCTATCACAAGCTAATGACAGCTTTTTTTTTAATGGGCACATTTATAAGCTAATGTTTCTAAATGCTTATCAACCCATTTCTAGTTATCATTTAACACATCTTTCATTTCAGCCTTTATAATCTCATTTCTCTTTCAAGTTTTAATTCATCTTCTGCTTTTGAACAGTGACACCTGCCTATTTTCTTTTTTCACATTTCACAAAGACCCTAAGAGAGGTCAGGAAATAGCTACCACAATTTGCCTTACTTCCTTTTTCTTTTTTTTTTTTTTGTTATTGCAAATTGCTCAGATAATTACTTGTATTACTTGTAACAACACTGCAAGAGAGTTCTGGGTGTTCCCTCAAGAATTTCAAATATTCTGACCTGAACTCAAAGATATAGAGGTTCAAGCAAAGAGACCAAAGGAAACACCAGGAACTGACTGAGTCATTAGGTTTATGGAAAACTTAGTCAAGATGTGGACAGAAGCTCTGATGGTAGCTGGTTGGAAATTCACCAGATGCATCCTACAATTAGGCGAAAATCATGAAGGTCAATATAGGGACCCAATACAAAGGCATATCATTATGTATGAGATCATATACTTAGAAAGAATCCCACAACATATGGGGTGGTTTCTTACTACTCATTCTATGCACAGGAGGGGTTATAGATTGAGAAAATTCAAAGGAGTATGTGATAACATCTTATTTTTCCAAGAAGGCAAACAGGGTAAAGAATGGCATCAAACAACTAAGGGGTACAGTGTTTGTCCAACTATTTGTATATTCTTTCCTTCTGAGGGAGGCAAGCTTAAAGATTAATTGGGTCTTCTGGTTAGCAAGCATTTAGGTTTTCTCTGGGTCAAGACCATGTTATGGCTTCATATCCGATACAATTGCATTGAATCTGTTAATCACTTTAGGTAGAAGTGATACTTAGCGATATTTAATCTTCAAACACATGGATATGGATAGTCCTTCCAATTACTTAAGTCAGCTTTGTCTTCATGACAATTTTTTTAGTTTCCTGCGTAGAAGTCCTCCATATCCTTGGTAAAATTTATTCATTTATATTAGATTCTTTTAGTTGCTGTTGTAAGTGGAATTTTCTCTTTTTAGTTCTTCCACACATTAATTAATAGTAGTGTATACAAACACTACTGATTATTCAATGTTGATCATGTAGCCTGCAACTTTTCTAAATTTATTAGCTGTAGCAGCTTTCTTGCAGATTTTTTTTTAGTTTCTCTATATAGGAAAATGTCATCTGCAAATAGTGAAAGTTTTACTTCTTCTTTTTAAATTTGGATGCATTTAACATCTTTTTCTTGCCTAAATGATCTAGCTTGAACATCCAGTACAATGTTGAAGAATAGGGGTAACAGTAGGCATCCTTTCATTGTTCTAGATCTTAGAGGATATGGTTTTATTGCTTCAACAATGAGTATGATTTTAGTTGTGGCTTTTTCTTAAATGCCTTTTGTTATGTTAAGAAAGTTTCTTTGTCATGTGTCAATTTGGTCAGGTGATATTGCTCAGTTGTCTAGTCAAGCAAGCACTGGCCTAACCATTACTGCAAGGTCATTTCATGGCTGGATAATAAACCAAAAGCTCATTTATTAAATCATCAGTCAGTTGATTGCATCTATGGCTGATTAAATCTATGATCAACTAAGGGGAGTGTCTCCTGCAAGGAAATAAGACAATCAGCTGTATTTAATACAATTATCTGAAGATTTTTAAAAAAATTTTTATTTATTATTTAAAAAAATTTAAAAATGAAATAAAACATTATCATATATAATCAGTAATTCACAATATCATAACTTAGTTGCATATTCATCATTTCTTAGAACATTTACATCAATTCAGAAAAAGAAATAAAATGAAAACAGAAAATATATATATACCTACCATACCCCTTACCCCTTACTTTTACTGATCACTAGCATTTCAAACTAAATTTATTTTAACATTTGTTCCCCCATTATTTATTTTTATTCCATATGTTCTACTCATTTGTTGACAAAGTAGATAAAAGGAGCATCAGACACAAGGTTTTCACAATCACACAGTCACATTGTGAAAGCTATATCATTATTCAATCATCCTCAAGAAACATGGCTACTGGAAAACAGCTCTACATTTTCAGGCAGTTCCCTCCAGGCTCTCCACTACCTCTAGAATAACAAGATGATATCTACTTAATGCATAAGAATAACCTCCAGGATAACTTCTCGACTCTGTTTGGAAGCTCTCAGCCATTGACATTTTGTCTCATTTCACTTTTCCCCCTTTTGGTTGAGAAGGTTTTCTCAATTCCTTGATGCTGAGTTTCAGCTCATTCTAGGGTTTTCTCAATCCCTTGATGCTGAATCTCAGCTCATTCTAGGATTTTTGTTCCACATTGCCAGGAAGGTCCACACCCCTGGGAGTCATGTTCCACACCCCTGGTAGACATGGGGAGGGTGGTGAGATTGCTTGTTGTGTTGGCTTGAGAGAGAGAGGCCACATCTGAGCAACAAAAGAGGCTCTCTTGGGGGTGACTCTTAGGCCTAAATTTTAAGTAGACTTGACCTATCCTTTGTGGGGTTAAGTTTCATATGACCAAACCCCAAGACTGGGGGCTCAACCTATAGCTTTGGTTGGCCACACTACTTGTGAGAATATCAAGAATTCAACTTGGGGAAGTTGAATTTCTCCCTGTTCTCAACAGTCCCTGAAAGGGGCTTTGTAAATAGTTTTCCACTCACTGATCGAATCAGTCTGGGATTCATTGGGACATCACTCTGGACAAACCAACAAGATCTCATGTCCTAACTGAGATTCCAAGTGCTTATGGTGTTCAATCAAACTATCTACATAAGTTATATTAGGAAATGCACTAGTCAAAATAAAAATTTTGCACCAAATAAACATTTTTTGCTTTAGTCTCACACGTAAGGTGACATTTTAAAATATTAATTACCATCTATTTTCAGCACCTTGCAGTAATGACATTCCTTTGTTCTTCTGCATGCAAAAACATTTTCTAAATTTGTACATTTAGTCACTATTATTATACACTCTAGGCATTCCTAAATTATACCATCTCAATATCTCAATCTTTAACATCTATCTTTCTTTCTGATTTCATTTATGCCCCCAGCCCTCCTCCTTCTATCATTCTCACATGCATCTTCATTCAGTGTTTTAACATAATTGTATTACAGTTAGTTAGTACTGTGTTGTCCATTTCTGAGTTTTTGTATTCAGTCCTGTTGCACAGTCTGTGTCCCTTCAGCTCCAATTACCCAATATATCTGAAGATTTTTAATAGAGGTGATGATTTCAGCAGTCTGAAGAGAGAACTTCCACTTCTACCTGAGCCAGCTAGGTAGAATTCATTGAATGCCTTCATTGTGTGGCCAGCCCCACAGCTTTTTAAAAATGCTCTTCAGCATTAATAGTAATGACACTCTTCTCATTTATAATTTTGTCTATTTTCACTCTTTTTTTTCCCTAAGTGATCTAGGTGAGGGTCCATTCATTTTATTGAATTTCTCAAAAAAACAAGTTTTAGTTTTGTTGATTATTTCTAATGCTTTTTCTCATTCTTCTTCAGTTCATTTATTTCTGATTTAATCTTTCTATATCTTCTTCTATCTACTTTGTTGTTCTTTCTCTAGTTTCTCCAAATGAGCAGGTAATTTGTCTATTTTTGCTTGTTCTTCTTTTTAAATTTAGGCATTTAGAAGATAAATTTCACTGTCAGCACTACCTTTGCTGCAACCCACAGGTTCTGATATTTTGTATTTCCATTTTCATTCATCTCCACATATTTACCAATTTCTCTAACAATTTCTTCATGATTATCTAAAAAGCATGTTGTTTAATCTCTATGTGTTTTCAAAAGTTCTGGCTCTTTGGTAATTGTTAATTACCAACTTCATTCTGTTGTGCTCAGAGAAAGTTTTTTGAATAATTTCAATATTATTAAATTTATAATGACCTGATTTGTGTTCCAGCATATGATCTGTCTTGGGCAGTGATCTATGAGCACTAGGGAATAATGTATATCCCGGTGTTTTAGGGTATAATAAAGTATATATTATGTCATACATATATATTATATATTAATATAAATATTATTAATATATATACAGTTAGATCTAATTAATTTGTCACATCATTTAAATTTTCTATTTCCTTATTGATCCTATGTCTTGTTGTTCTATAGATAGAAGAAAGTGATGTATTTAAATCTCCCATGATTATTGTTGAAATGTTGATTGCTGTCTTGAATGTAGCAAGTTATTTCTTCATGTACTTTGGAACTTCTTGATTGGAAGCATAAACAATTCTGATTATTCCCTCTTGGTAAATTGCCCCTTTTATTAATATGTAGTATCCTTCCTTGGCTCTTATGACATATTTACACTTAAAGTTAAATTTATCTGATATTAATATGGCTATACATGCTTTCTTTTGGTTAGAGATTGCATGCTTTTTCCCTTCCATTCAATTTCAATCTATTTATATCCTTAGATCTCATATGAGTCTCTTGTAAGCACCAATTTGAGTCCATTAGCATTCAAAGTTATTATAGTAAAGTCAATTATGAGTTTTCCACCTTAAGCTTTAGTATCTATCAGATACGTATATTATTTCCCCCCTTTTTTATAATCCTTTAAGCACCCTTACTATTACTCTTCATTTCTGTTCTCTTCTCCAGACTTCCCTCTCTGGTCTTTTCCTTTCAGTCAACAAAAATTCCCTTTATTATTTCTTATAGGGCAGGTTTTCTGTTGGCCTTTGTTTGTCATGAAGATTTTAATCTCTCCTTCAATTTTGAGGGACAGCTTAGCAGGATAAAGAATTCTTGGTTGAAAGTCATTCTTGTTTAGAATCTTAAACATATCATACCACTATCTTTTTGCTTTCTTGGTGACTGTTGAGTAGCGGGACCTCAGTCTTTTATGGTTTCCCTTATAAGTAATGAATCAATTTTCTCTTCCTGCTTTCAAGACTTTTTCCCCTATTCAGTATTTGATGTGCTGAAAAATATGTGTCTTGGAGTAAGTCTGCTTGGATTTATTCTATTTGGGGTTTGTTGGGCTGCTTTTATTTGCATATTTATAACTCAGAAAAATTAGGAGATTTACTCTCGTTATCTCTTCAAATAGCTTTCCTATTCATTTACTCTTTTCTCTTCTTCTGGAACACTGATAATTCTTATATTTGTGCACATCATGGTATCTATTATTTTCCCTGGAATCTAGTTCTGTTTTTTTGCATCTTTTTCATCCTGCTTGCAATTTGTTTTGTGTGTGTGTGTCTGTGTGTGTCTGTGTGTATTCAAACACATTTGCCATATCTTCGAATTCACTTATTTTTCTTATGCATCTTAAATATGCTGTAGTGTGCTTCTAGTATACTTTTAACTTGATCTACATCTTTCTTCACTCTGAGATCTGCCATTTTTCTTTTTATTCTTTTAAATTTTTCATCATGCTCTTCCATTGTCTTTTTAATATCTTTTGTACCATTGTGAATATCATTCATTAGTTATTTCAGAATTGGTGCCCTGTCTGGTGATTTAATTAGCCCATTTGTCTTGTCCATGTCTGCATGTCTCTTAATGTGCTTTATGATTTTCTGTTGCACATAGGGCATCTAAATGTCTGAATAAGGTTAAATTGTAAGTTAATTTCCTTCAAGCATCTGTGACTTCATATTTAGGTTTGCATTGAAAGTTCTCTTTGGACTTACTTTGTCAATCCTTTCCTCCAAAACCAATTCCCAGATTTCATGTGAGGACTGCAATTCTCCTTAAAAGCCTACTAAGAATTATGCAGGCAAACCATTTGCCTCATTGTCATTTCCACTTCTTTCCATAAGATGTCACTTATGAGCCCTCTCTTTCCTCAAGCTACCCGTCTCCAGCTACATTTGTTGGCTAAATTAATTAGAAACAATATAATTCCAGCCAGGGCCTTCCTGGCTTGGTTTTGCTGCCCCTAAACTCTCATTTGGGATGATCTTGGGATGTGGAACTATTTTAAATTCCCCTGCCCACACTCAATTTGGAAATATCAAGCAGGTGGTCATAACACACAGTCCAGTGGCTTCCTTGTCCTTGTCTCTCTGTCTGCATATTCTTGAGGTCTCCAGGCTTCTGTGGGGGGAGGGGGCAACAATACGGTAACCAAAATACTTCTTTCTCTCTGGCCAGTGGTCTGATCAGAAGCACTGCATTTCTCCCTCCTCCCTGGGGGATGGTCCTTAGTCTCTATAAATAAACCCTGTACCTGCAGCAGCCCGTCCCTAGGTGGAGAGATGACAATGATACTTTGCTAATTGGTCTTTGGATGCAAAAAAGGCAAGTCTGTTAGCTTCCAACTTCCTCATGTAAACTCCAAGTTTGTGGAGTCAAGAGGGAAAATCTCACTACCCAGCTGCAGGAGTAGGCTTGAATAATAGTAGAACACATTCACACAATTCTTTCCATTCCAATATCTTCAATTTTTCATTCAGAATTTCTGTAAGTAGTGATAAAGACCCTCTCTAGTTATGTGCACACAGGAAATACTGTCCCAATCCTTTTACACTCCTTTATCACATTGTATGGACTCAGGGTGAACTTAGCCTCTCCTATTCTGCCATCTTCCAGAAGTCCCTTATTATGTCAATATCTTCTGTTTTTACAAACATCCCATGTGTGCTATAGAATATACAACCAGTAAATATGTTTAGAAAATAAAATGCAAAAATGCATTTATGGTTCCTGTACACTACTTCTTACTCTTAATTTCTTTTATCTGGTAGAATTTTTTCAGGATTTCTTAGCTCAGTTAAATGTGTAGGATAAATAATGCAGAATATAAATAACTGTTTCTTCAAACAAATGGAATTATTTTTTTGTTTCTATTTTTTCCCAGAAAGATTCATATAACTCCTGAGATTATTTGGGAGACATTACTATTCTTTCTTTATGGGCACTATTACTACTATTACTACTATTACTATTTCTGTTCTTTCCTTTCCTTAAACAACAGCACCATTTTGTCCTACTTGAGATAAACTGCTTTCAGTGATGCTCTGGAAATAATGAAACTTTTTGTAAGACATCTATTATGCCAAGCACAAAATTCTTCAATCATATACCTCAATGAAACTAAGTTTATTCAATGAGTGAATAAAGATAGAGTGGAGTCCAGATTTCCAGGAAGATGGCAGAATAGGATAGGTTGAGTTCTCCCTGCTCCAAGGAAGAGCTAGAGAAGTGATAGGACTGAGACAGCAATTCCAAGGTGTAAGTGACCTCAGAGGGACATCTACACAACATAGAGACATCCTAGTTGCAAAAGTTAAAGGATTGAGACACAGAGGACAGAAGACCATACAGCTAATGTGAAGAGCAAATGTGCCCCTTTCCAAATGGAGGCCCAGAGTCCTCAGGAGTGCACAGACAGAGATACAGGGACTAGGAAATAAATCAGGCTGTATTGCTTGAATGCACTATACCCATGCATGCTGCCCTCGCTACACAATCCATGTCACCCCCCACATCCCATGCACCTGAACCTATCACCCTACCCACACTGTGATCCAAGCACATTTACCCAAACAGCCCCACATGTGCATACCTGCCACACACTCCAATCTGAACATGCACACATGCCTGCCCCAGCCTGACCCATGTCTCCAGTGGAAGCATACAATCTCACCCTGTCATGCCTGAGATTTGTATACCCATGCTCAGTCCCTCAATACCCACCTCCTCCTTGCTGTGCCTGCAGACAATCACCTGCACATCCAGGCTGTAGGCACACACTTTCATACCTGGGTGACACTCAGACCAAGCTTATACATTTGTGCAACCACACCCTACATAAGGTGGACTCTGCACATGCATACAGAAGCATCTGCCCCCTGAGAACCATATACATGCATGGCTGCCATGCATCCCTAGTTCTGGGCAAGCACTGACCTGTGCATCTGGACCATACTCATCGCCAATATACACAGGTGCAACACCAATCCACTGCCCTTGAGCTCTGCATATGCACACACCAAGGCCTTGCTCCCCAGACCCAGGAACACCAGAGCCCTGATCCATAGTCCCATATATATACACAACCATAACTGCTCAGAAGACACTCAAGCATCTGTGCACCAACCTCTTGATCTCTGTAACACACCCTGTCACCCTGTACTCATGCACCACCTTGTCCTACCCCTTGGCACAAGTGTACTGCTCACACACCTGGCAGGTGCTCATGTATGCATTTGGCACATAGCCACCACCCTGCACCATATGCATGCCTGCCCCACATACCCACACTTGCACATCCACACAAGAGTCAAGGGCCCCCTGATATCACCCACCCCTGATCCATGTCCCACAACTTGTGTCCAACCTCTCACCCCCACACACCTGCATTCCAGCTTCCCTGAGACCCAACCCTGTGTAAGGACATTCACCAGCTATACTCTCCTGGTCTCCCAACTTCTGTAACTCATACCTCACTCTCTGATAACAATGAGCCCAAGCTCCACTCACTCATTTGTGTCCTGCCTATACACAAGACCACATTTAGCCACACAACACAATTCATCCATCTCCTCCTTCATCTTACCTGTGTACCCCATGCTGTAACTTGCTTTTGTACTCCAAGTCCTACCTGAGCTGCACTTCTTCACCACAGCACCCGCACTGCACCTCCACAGCACACCCTGTATCCCATGCTCACAGACACTAGTGTAGAATCTCTGACTCATGCTTATAACTGCAACACAAACTGTCACTGCACTAGTCTATCCTGCACCATACTCCACATCCTGCTATGCACAGATCCCACAAATACAGATTTAGATGACTGAAGGAAATCAATTTCAAAAGTAACACTATGCAGAATATATACATGCAATAAAAGCAAGAGAAAATCACTAAGCATATGAAGGTGTGAACAGAAATAGCACAGTCTATGACCAAATTAAAACACCAGAAGAGACACTGACTTTGGAAAAACAAATCAAAGTTGTTCATTTACTTCTTCTCAATGAAATCAACAGTTTGACTAATGACATGAAGGAGATCAAGAGGACACTAGAACAGTTTAAAAAAGATTTATAAAGAATAAATGGAAAATAATAGCAGATATCACAAACATTAAAGATGCTATAGACCAAATAAAAAAATATGCTAAAGACACATCACAGCAGATTTGAAGAGGTAGAAGAAAGAATAAGTGAACTAGAGGACAGGACAACTGATTTTGAACACTCAAAATATCAAATGGCAGAAAAGATGCTAAAAATTGAGTTGGATCTTGGGGAAATGATGAACAAAGCAAAGCACACAAATATAAGAATCATTGGTGTCCCAGAAGGAGAAAAGAGTAAGTGGCTGGGAAAATTAGTTGAGTATATAATGGATGAAATTTCCCAAACCTTATAAAAGACATAAATATACAAATCAAAGAAGCCCAAAGAATCCTAATAAAATAAATCCAAATAGGCTTACTCTAAGAAGAATACTAACCAGTCTGTCAACTGTTGCAGAGAAGCAGAAAATCTTGAAAACAGGAAGAGAAAAAAATTACTACATACAAGGAAAAGCACATGAAACTGATTACAGACTACTCAACTGGCACTACAGAGGTGAGAAGGCACTGGTATGATATATTTAAGATTCTGAAAGGGAAAGAATTCCAGTCAAGAATTCTGGGCCCAGTCAAATTGTCCTTCAAAATTTAGGGAGAGATAAAAAATTTCACAGAAATCAAATGCTGAGAGAATTTTTCAACAAGAGATTGGCACTACAAGAAATACTAAAAACTTCTTACGGATGAGAAAAAAAAAGACAGGAGAGGGAGGCTTGCAGTAGGTCACAGAGTTGAAGAATACCAGTAGGGGTAACTTTAAGGTTATAAAGAGAAAGAGGGAAAAGAATTTATAGTTCTGAAAATTAAAATCGAAGGATAAGATAGTGGATTCAAGAAATGCTATTGAAGCAATAACTTTGAATATTAATGGACTAAGCTTACTAATTAAAAGAAACAGACTGGCACAGTAGATTAAGTTATATAACCCATCTATATGCTTATTCTACTTACAAGAGACTCATCTTAGACACATGGATATGAATAGGTTGAGAGAGATATTCCACACAATCTGTACATATTCCACACAATCTTTTGAAAGAAAGCATGAGTAGCTATATTAATAGCAGATAAAATAGAATTTAAATGTAAAGACATTATAAGAGACAAAGATGAACACTATATATTAGTAAAAGGGACAATTGACCAAGAAGAAATAACAATCATAAATTTTTATGCAACCAATCAAGGAGCTTCAAAATACAAACATTAGAAAAACTGAAGGGAGAAATAGATGTTTCAACAATAATTGTAGGAGGCTTCAATACACCACTCTCCTCTTTTGATAGAACTACCAGGAAAAGGATCAACAAGGGAACAGAAAACTTAAAAAATTTGGTAAATGAATTAGACCTCACAGACGTAGGCATGTCATTACACCCCAAAACAGGATACACATTCTTCTTTAATGCTTATAGAACATTCTCCAAGATAGAGCATATGCTGGGGCAAAAAACAAATCTTTATAAATTAAAAAGCATTAAAATCATTCAAAGCACTTTCTTTGATCCCAATGAAATGAAGCTCTACATCAACAGCTGCCAAAGAATGAGAACTTTTACAAATATGTGGAGATTAACTTATACAACAAGGGAGTCAAAAAAGAAATGGATAGAGAAATTGGTAGCTATCTGGAGATTAACAAAATTGACTATACAGCATATCAGAACTTATGGGATGTGACAAAGGCTGTGCTGAGAGGGAAATTTATTGTCCTAAGTGTATATATTAAAAAGACAAGAAGCTGCTTTTTCCTTTCTTTGCTTTGTATATATGCTTGTTGTATTACACAATAAAAAGTTTAAAAAAATGAAAGAACAAAAATGAAGGACTTAACCACTACCTTGAGGAATTAGAGAAAGAACAGCAAACTTACCTTAGAGCAAATAGAAATATCAAAGACTAAAGCAAAGTTAATAGAAAAATCAATACAGCTAAAAGTTTTTTTAAAAAAAATACATAAAATCAATGGACCACTAGCAAGGCTGGCAAAGAGAAAAATAGAAAGAATGCAAATAAACAAAGTCACTTGCCTGACTTCAACCCAACCACTGGCAAATCATCTCAGGGTAAGGAAAAACATTATCTTTTTTGTGTTCAGCATTTTTTCTGTTGTCCTGAACAAACATCTGAAATCCTACCACTGTGGGAGAGATGCCTCTGCTAGATACTGACCCTAGGTGTGAGTGAGATGGTGGGATGCCTCCATCCCACATATTCATTGGGACTTAAAACTCTCAAGCAAGGATGTGGTCTTATTGGTTTTTGTGTTATCTAAGAGCAACAGTTTCTTGGCACCCTATTCACTATCATGGGAAATGGGTAGTCCTTTGTCTTGCTGCTGATTTAAAATCAAACAGATAAATTTTCTATTGCAATATTGCCTGGCCATAGTATAAATTAGATAATGGTTCATTTTAGCAAAAAAAAAAACACCTTGATACCTTTACAATTATTTTCAGCATCTCGACAAGTTGAGTGAAGTCCCCTATATCCAGGCCTTTGGGTTGTGCAGGTGTCCCTCTATTTGCCAAACTTGTTCCACTTATCAGATCCTTCTTTGCTACAACTTATGTCCAAACCCAGTGCTCCTTCTCCTCTCTCTCCCAACTGTTCTTGTAATCCCCCTGAAAATCTTCACCATAATTCCCCTACCCTCTCTGTACAGTTCTTCCTGGCTGGGTTGCAGCTGTGGCTGAGTCAAAGCCAGAAGATAACACTTTTCCATCTCCTCCTCCCTCTCCATCTCCAGATTCCATGGCATTATCTCAACTTTCCTCCAACCCTTCTCCTTCTCCTCCACTTCCTTATGTAGGAACTCTGGGCTGAGCAGAAACCGCAGCAGAGCAACAGGAACTAAACAACTTCCCCCATCTTTGAGCTCCACCTCAGAATTTTACCTCTCATTTCCCTCCCTGTGGGAAACTCGGTCCACCTGTCCACAAACTGCTTTGATTGAATGTAGAGAGTTGTAAAGAGGTGTCTATGAAAGTGAATTCTGTCTATAATAGTCAGTGCTAACCAAAATTTAATAAATCTGCTCATCATATGTTTTTACAAAAGCTTCTCTGTCAAGCCAAATAGTCACACAAAACTGAAGTTTAGGGTTTTTTTGCTTGTTAAAATAACATGGCTTCTTAATCTGCTCTTAAAGTTCTTTAAAGAATGTTTTTCCCTAATCATCTGAGGACTTGGTCTAGAAAACAGAAATTTCACATCAGAACAACATCCTTTGTAATGTCCTTAGCCTTCTCATCATTTATTTTATAAGACCAACCTTCTCACTGTTCAGGGAAAAAAAACTTTTGCAAATAAGTTTTTCTTTCACCTTCTATAAGTAAATTGCTAAAATAATTTAAGCTATTACATGGGAAATGTTTTTTAAGTACTACAATGCTTAAAAAATGTCTACCCTGTTGCTGGTTAAATGTGTACAAGTAGAATAATATTATTCTTATATTTTAGAGATTGTATAAAATTCCTAAAAATCTTACAATGTTCTCACTATCCATGTAATATCCTGATACTAATCTACATGATGTTCACCAATGGCATACTGTTGTTAGCCATAGTTTTAATTACTCTCAAAATACAGATCATAGAAACAGCCTAATTATCATAGGAACTGCTTTATTCTAATACATGTCTAGTCAGCCATAGGTCTAGGCTGCAACTGTAACAAGAAAAGTCTTTAAAAGAAAGGCATGAATATATATGTATATAATATCACATATAATTTATTTGTTCATTAACATAAATCTGTTAAGTGTGTAAAAGTGAAACAGAGCAAAACTCTGCTTTGGTTTGTTAATATAAAATGAGTCTATCTAATGTATTGATTTCTGAAAGTAGTTTCATTAAAAAAATATAAAACTTAAAGCTCAGACTGTAAGCTTTAACCCTTATATTTTAATTCTAAAATGCTTTATTCTTTGTTTAGCCTAGTAGTTCCCTGGAACTTTAAGTGTCTGTGTAACGCCTGAAAGTCACACTTAATTCTCCAGCTCTAAGAGTCAACATGGGCACAAACAGAAACCGTTAGAAATGGAAAAAATCAATCTCTGATTATATAATCGATGAAACTGATATGGTTAAAACTAAGGTAAATCAATACACAAGGTAAAGTATAATATTGCCTGTATGTGAAAGCTTTAACTTTTGTGTGAAATAAAAATAAACGTTATTTTGTCCAAAATTTAAATTCTCTATAGCACACTGTCTAGTTTTATCTGTCCTGTCAGTTATTTTTAACAACCTAATTGAGTTTTATCTACTGTAAAAGCTAAAATGAGGACCAAAATCTTAATACTCTTTGCAAATTAATTATATGCAATGATAGATTTCAAGTTTTGGGGGGCAGAAAACTTAAAAAGAACACAAACATTTGTAAAGTCCCTTGAGAGACTGAGAAAAAAATAGAACTATTAAATTTTCCCACCTGGGGAATTTCTAAAATTTTATTAAGCAAGAGGGGTTTCCAATTTATTTAATTTTTTATTTTTTATTTGTTATTGTATAGTATAATATATATACAGAGCAAAGGAATAAAAAAGCAATAGTTTTCAAAGCACTCTTCAACAAGCAGTTATAGGACAGATCCCAGAGTTTGTCATGGGTTACCACAAGATACTCATGGATTTGTCCTTCTAGCAATCTAGGTCACTGTTTTCTTATAAGCATTTTCTTAAGGTGACCATGCCATTGTTGTTCTTTTGTTTCTGGCTTCTTTTGTCTCAACAAATGCCTCACATGTTCATTCACCTCATTGCATGCCTCATAACTTTGTCCTTTTTGTAGCAGCACAGGCTTTGTTCATATGTACACTATCATTCACCAATTTATTACTTAATCAGTGCATCATTTAGCCATATGCATTCATTGGGCATCATGTATAGGCATCCCCAGGTCCACAGTGTATCAACATTCTTGATTTTAGATAATTTCATTGTTCCCAAGAGAAATAAAACCAAAAAACACACCTTTGCCACATAGAAAATCTAAACCTTCTCTTAACTCTTGTCCTTCACCCCATTATTTATCTCTGCTGTTGCTATGGTTGTGCTGATGGATTCCTTTTGAACATAGCTTGTAGCATGCAATAGCAGTTTCCCCCTGTACCCTGGACTTAAGCATTCTTTGTACAAGAATCGTATCTTTGAAGTAATTCTTGCAAGAACTAATTCAAATTTCTAGTGTTATTCAGTGGGACATGTAGATCTATACAATCCCTTTCCATCTTATTCGTCTTCAGTATGGTGATATTACTTATAGACCCACTAGAGAACCACATTCACTCCTATATATGTAAGGGAATATATACAGTGGAATGCTACAGTATCTATCATTTTGTGTCTGGCTTATTTCACTCAGTATTATGTCCTCAAGTTTCATCCATCTTATGTGCTTCAGGATGTCATTTTGTCTTACTGCTGCATAATAATCCATGGTGTGTATGTACCACATTTTGTTGATCCATACATCTCTTGATGGGAATTTAGTTTGTTTCCAACTTTTGGCGATTGTAAATAATGCTGCTATGAACATTGGTGTGCAAATGTCTGTTTGTGTCACTGTTTTCAACTCTTCTGTGTATATACCAAGTAGTGCTATTGCTGGGTCATAGGGCAACTCTATATTTAATTTTCTAAGGAACCGCTGAACTGTCTTCCATAGTGGCTGCAACATTATATATTCCCACCAACAGTGCATAAGTGTCCCAGTTTCTCCACATCCTCTCCAAAATTTGTAGTTTCCTGTTTGTTCAATAGCAGCCATTCCAAGAGGTGTGAGTTGGTATCTCTTTGTAATCTTGATCTTATAGCTAATGAAACTAAGCACTTCTTCATGTGCTTTTGAGCCATCTGTATTTGCTCTTCAGAAAAATTCCTAGTCATATCTTTAGCCCATTTTATAATTGGATTACTTACTCTTTTGCTCTTGAGTTGTATGATTTCTTTGTATATACAGGAAATCAAACCTTTGTCTGATGGGTGATTTCCAAATATTTTCTCCCATTGAGTTGGCTGCTTCTTCACATTATTTTTGAATTTGTTAAAAATCAGCATTTATTTCTAAATTTACTTCCAATTCAACCAGTTCATTCTGGATTTTAAATATCTCTAGCCTTTTAATCAGCCTAGATTCTTCCTACAGTACCAAAGCCAAACCTTTCAGCTTTTTTGCTTATTGAAGATTAACTCTTTACCTATTGAGAAATAGGCCTAATCCTTCCTTTTAAGTAAAGACTGTTCTTTTCACAATCATCTGAAACCTGACTTGATAGCACCTCAGGATTCTATCTCTGTAATAGCAATCTTTCTGTGCTTGTCTTTGTGTCTTGGCACACATCCTGAGACACACGTCCAAGAGAGGCTTTTGTCTCCTTTCTTCTTCAGTGTCTTCCTTTTTCCGTGTGTGCAAGGCAGAAAATACCATTTATTAATAGAAATATCAGGATAGCTGTTAGAATGAGGTTGCAATATTTGAATCGCAACAGCATTATAAAAGCAACTGCTCATCTTCCTAAGCAGGCTTCTCAAGAGAACAGATTGCATCCAAATAAATGTATGTGGGTGTGTTCATTTACATGGTCAACCTTTGTTACTGACCTGCCTCACAACCATTCTGCTATATTTTCTTAACAGACCAGAGTAATCCATCTCTGTTTCAAGTATCTGGTCCTTCAAGCATGATTCTCTTCTGTTATTGGTGTAAAATTAGGCTTAAACCTTCAAAGCTGAGTTTTCTGTCTTGTGAAGCCAGGGGATAGTCTACAGTGAGTCTCTCCACCAGAGCAACAACTGATACAAGTGGCTTTTGGGTTGTAGTGTAAGATGGCAGCCCCTTCCAAGGACTTAGTCTGGTGCAAGGTGAGTGCAGCAGCTATTTGATGCTGGGCTAGGGTGTGTACATGCTAGATGTATATGCTAGTTTGAAGCATGAAGCAATGGTCAAGCCTGAAGTGATGTGGATTTTGTTCAGGTGTTCCTTTGCCTACTGAATCCTTTCATAATATTTTACACTGTGATTGCATTTTTTATTGAGATTTATAGACAGGGAGATTCTTTGAAAATGAAGCTGTTTCTGGGCTTTGAGTGTGGAAAATCTGTTGCACAAAGTTCAATTTTGTGCCATGGGACCAGAAGGATTTCCCTTTTCATATGTATTTTTTTTCCATTTTTTAAATTACTTTTTTATTTTTTTAAGCATAGCAACATAGAAACATGAACATTCTTACCATATGATCATCCCATTCTGGGTATATAATGAACAATTCACAATATCATTGTACAGTTTTATATTCATCATCATGACAATTTCTTAGAACATTTGCATCAATTCAGAAAAAGAAATAAAAGGAAAAAAATTATACATACCATACCCCTTACCCTTCCCTTTCATTGATCACTGGCATTTCAATCTACTAAATTTATTTTAACTTTTGTTCCTCTATTATTTATTTATTTTTAATCCATATGTTTTACTCATCTGTCCATCAGGTAGATAAAAAGGGCATCAGACACAAGGTTTTCACAATCACGCAGTCACATTGTGAAAGCTATACCATTATACAATCACCTTCAAGAAACATGGCTATTGGAACACAACTCTACATTTTCAGGCACTTCCCCCCAGCCTCTCCATTATACCTTAACTAAAAAGGGGATATCTATATAATGCATAAGAATAACCTCTGGGATAACCTCTTGACTCTGTTTTAAATCTCTTAGCCATTGACACTTTATTTTGTCTCATTTCTCTCTTCCTCCTTCTGGTCTAGAAAGTTTCCTCAATCCCTTGGTGCTGAGTCCCAGCTCATTTCTGTCCCACATTGCCAGGAAGGTTTACACCCCTGGGCATCATGTCCCATGTAGAGAGGGGGAGAGCAGTGAGTTTGCTTGTCATGTTGGCTGAGAGAGAGGCCACATTGGAGAAACAAAAGAGATTCTCTGGGGGGTGACTCAGGCCTAATTTTAAGTAGGCTTAGCCTATTCTTTGAGGGATAAGTTTCATATGAACAAACTGCAAGACTGAGGGCTCATCCTATTGCTTTGGTTGTCCCCACTGCTTGTGAGAATATCAGGAATTCTCCACATGGGGAAGTTGAATTTTTCCCCTTTCTCACCATCTCCCCAAGGGGACTTTGCAAATACTTTTTTACTCACTGTTCAAGTCACTCTGGAATTTATTGGGGCATCACTCTGGACACAAAATCTCTACACGTTTTTGTCAAAGTCTTTTGAGGTGCAGACTCATTTGATATTGAGGAGTGCCCATTTATCTACTTTGTCTTTTGTTGCTTGTGCTTTGGGTGTAAAGTTGAGGAAGCTACCATCTATTACTAGGTCTTAAAGAAGTTTACCTACATTTTCTTCTCGAAGATTTATGGTGGCAGTTCTTATATTAGGTACTTGATCCACTTCAAGTTAATTTTTGTTTAGTGTGGAAGGTAGGGGTCTTCTTTCATTCTTTTGGCTATTGATATCCAGTCTTCTACGACCAATTATTGAAAAGACTATTTTGTCCCTGTTCAGAGGATTTGAGGTCCTTGTCAAAATCAGCTGTCCATAGATTTGGTGGTCTATTTCTGCACTCTCAATTCAATTCCATTGGTCAATGCTTCTATCTTTGTTTAAGTACCGTGCTGTTTTGACCACTGTGGCTTTATAATAAGTTTTAAAGTCATGGAGTATTAATCCTCCCACTTCATTCTTACTTTTTTGAGGATGCTTTTTGCTATTTGTGGTCTCTTTCCCTTCCAGATGAATTTGGCAATTAGCTTTTCCAAATCTTCAAAGTAAGTTGTTGGAATTTTGATTGGCACTGTGTTGAATCTGTAGATCAATATGGGGAGAATTGACATCTTAAGTATACTTAGCCTTCCTATCCATTACCAGGGAATGTTTTTCCACCTATATAGATATCCTTTTATTTCCTTTATCAATGTTATGTAGTTTTCTGTGTACATGCCCTTTATGTCCCTAGGTAAGTTGATTCATAAGTACTTGACTTTTTTAGTTGTTATTTTGAATAGAATTTTTTCCCTGACTCCCCACTAGGTCATTGCTTGTGTATAGAAATGTTACTTATTCGTGTACATTAATTTTATATCCCAACACCTTGCTGAATTTGCTTATTAGTGCAAGTAATTTTGCTGTAGATTTCTCAGGATCTTGTTAGTATAGTATCATTTCATCTGTAAATAATGAGAGTTTTACCTTTTCCATTCCAATTGGGTGCCTTTTATTTCCTTATCTTACCTGATTGCTCTAGCTAGAACTTCTAGCAGAATGTTGAATAATGGTGATGACAGTGGGCATCCCTGTTTTCTTCCTGGATTTAGGGAGAACTCTTTCATTCTCTCTTCACTGAGTGTGATGGTGCTTATTCTTCTTTGACCAACTCGTTGTTTAAGAATGTGTTATTTAATCTCCATATATTTGTGAGTATTCTTATTCTTTGGTGGTTATTGAGATCCAGCTTCATCTCATTGTGATCAGAGAAAGTGCTTTGGACAATTTCAATATTTTTCAATTTATAAAGACCTGTTTTGTGCTCCAGCATATGATCTGTCCTGGACAGTGTTCCATTTGCACTAGAGAAAAACATATATGCTTGAGTTTTGGGGTGCAATGGTCTATATATGTCTGTTCGGTCTAATTCATTTATCAAATTATTTAACTTCTCTATTTCCTTGTTGATCTTTGTCTGCTTGTTCTATCAATAGAGGAGAGTGGTGTACTGAAGTCTTCTTCTATTATTGTGGAAACATCTATTGCTCCCTTCAGTTTTGCCAATGACTCTCTAAAGTACTTTGAAGCTCCTTGATTGGGAGCATAAACATTTATGATTGTTTTATCTTCTTGATGAGTTAGCCCTTTAAATAGTATATAGTGCCTTTATTTTTTGCTTATGAAGTCTTTACATTTAGAGTCTATTTTATCAGATATTAGTATAGCTACTCCTGCATCCTATTGGTTACAAATTGTGTGGAAAATCTTTTTCCATCCTTTCACTTTCAATCTATTTATGACCTTGTGTCTTAGATGAGTCTTTTATAAGCAGCATATAGCTAGGTTATATTTCTTAATCCGTTCTGCCAATCTGTATCTTTTCATTGGTTAAGTGTAGTCTATTACCATTCAAAGTTATTACTGAAAAGGCATTTCTTGAATCCATCATTTTATCTTTTTAATTTTATCTGTCTGATCTATATATTCTTTTCCTTCTTTGTTTTGCATTTTTTAAATTACCATTAGTGGTACTCTTCAATTCTGTGCCTTCCTCCAGACCTCCCTCTCCTGTCTGTTTTATTCATCTGGCAAAACCCCTTTTACTATTTCTTGTTGACAAATTTTTTCAGGATTTCTTTGTCTGTGAAAACTTTATTCTCTCCCTCAGTTTTATTTTAATAATTTTTTATTAATTAAAAAAATTAGAAGAAAGAAACACAAACATCCCCAATATATAGTCATTCCATTCTACATATATAATCAGCAATTCGCAATATCATCACATAGTTGCATATTCATCATCATGATCATTTCTTAGAACATTTGCATCAATTCAGAAAAAGAAATAAAGAGACAATGGAAAAATAAAACAAAAACAGAAAAAGAAAAAGAAAAAAAATTACGTACCATACCCCTTACCCCTCCCTTTCATTGATCACTAGCATTTCAACCCAAATTTATTTTAACATTTATTCCCCCTATTATTTATTTTTATTCCATAAGTTCTACTCATCTGTTGACAAGGTAGATTAAAGGAGCATCAGACACAAGGTTTTCACAATCACACAGTCACATTGTGAAAGCTGTATCATTATACAATCCTCATCAAGAAACATGGCTATTGGAACACAGCTCTACATTTTCAGGCAGTTCCCTCCAGCCTCTCCATTACATCTTGGATAACAAGTTGATATCTACTTAATGCATAAGAATAACCTCCAGGATAACCTCTTGACTCTGTTTGGAATCTCACAGCCATTGATACTTTGTCTCATTTCACTGTTCACCCTTTTGGTCAAGAAGGTCTTCTCAATCCCTTGGTGCTGGGTCTCAGCTCATTCTAGAGTTTTTCTCAATCCCTTGATGCTGAGTCTCAGCTCATTCTAGAGCTTTTCTCAAGCCCTTGATGCTGAGTCTCAGCTCATTCTAGGATTTCTGTCCCATGTTGCCAGGAAGGTCCATACCCCTGGGAGTCATGTCCCACATACACAGGAGGAGAGTAGTGAGTTTGCTTGTTGTACTGGCTGGAGACAGAGGCCACATCTGAGCAACAAAAGAGGTTCTCTTGGGGGTGACTCTCAGGCCTAATATTAAGTGGGCTTTACCTATCCTTTGTGAGGTTAAGTTTCATGTGAACAAACCCTGAGACTGGGGGCTCAGCTTATAGGAGCTGCTTTGGTTGTCCACGCTACTTGTGAGAATATCAATAATTCAACTTGGGGAGGTTGAATTTTCCCCCATTCCCACCTTTCCCTGAAGGGGGCTTGGCAAATACCTTTCCACTCACTGATCAAATCACTCTGGGATTCATCGGGGCATCACTCTGGACAAACCAACAAAATCTAATGTCCTACCCAAGGTTCCATGTACCCATGTTGTTCAACCCACTATCTACATGAGTTATATTATGAGATGCACCAGTCAAAATACAAATTTTGTACCAAATAAGCATTTTTTGATTCAGTCTCACACATAAGCTGAAATTTTAAAACATTAATTGCCATCTATTTTCAGCACCCTGCAGCAACGACACTCCTCTATTCTTCCTCATACAAAAACATTTTAAAATTTGTATATTTAGTTATTATCATTATATACTCTAAGCATTCCTAGATTATACCGTCTCAATCTTTGTGATTTCATTTATGCCCCCAGCCCTCCTCCCTCTATCATTCTCACACTCAGCTTCATTCAGTGTTTTAACATAATTGTATTACAGTAAGCTAGTGTTGTGCTGTCCATTTCTGAGTTTTTATATGCAGTCCTGTTGCACAATTTGTATCACTTCAGCTCCAGTTACCCAATATCTTACCCTAGTTCCATGTCCTGATGGTCTCTGTTACCAATGAAATATTCCAAGTTTATTCACTAATGTCAGTTCATATCAGTGAAACCATACAATATTTTTCCTTTTGTTTTGGCTAATCACACTCAGCATAATGTCCTTAAGGTCCATCTATGTTGTTACATACATCATAACTTTATTCTGTCTTACAGCTGCATAATATTCCATTGTATGTATATGCCACAGTTTGTTTAGCCACCCATCCATTTGCTGTTTCCATCTCTTGGTAATTGCAAATAATGCTGCTATAAACATTGGTGTGCAAATGTCCATTTGTGTCCTTGCTCTCATGTCCTTTGAGTAGAGACAGCATGTAGATGGTTCTTGTTTTTTACTCTATTCTGCCAGTCTATGTCCTTTGATTGGGAAGTTTAATTCATTAACATTTAGAGTTATTACTGCACGAGTAGTACTTTCTTCTACTATTTTGCCTTCTGGATTTTATATGTCATATCTAATTTTCCTTCTTTTTACCTTTACTCATAGTCTTCCTTTCTACACTCTTCTCCACACCTCTCTCTTCTGTCTTTTTATATCTGTCTCTAGTGCTTCCTTTAGTATTTCTTCTTTTTATATCTGTCTCTAGTGCTTCCTTTAGTATTTCTTACAGAGCTGGTCTCTTGGTCCTAAATTCTCTCAGTGATTTTTTGTCTGAAAATGTTTTAATTTCTCCCTCATTTTTGAAGGACAATTTTGCTGGATATAGAATTCTTGGTTGACAGTTTTCTTTTTTAATAATTTAAATATATCACCCACTGTCTTCTTGCCTCCATGGTTTCTGCTGAGAGATCTATGCATAGTCTTATTGGGCTTCCTTGTATTGATGGTTTGCTTTTCTATTGCTGCTTTCAAGATTCTCTCTTTCTGTTTGACCTCTGACATTCTGATTAGTAAATGTCTTGGAGTACGTCTATTTGGATCTATTCTCTCTGGGGTATGCTGCACTTCTTGGATCTGTAATTTTAAGTCTTTCATAAGAGTTGGGGAATTTTCAGTGATAATTCCCTTCATTAGTTTTTTTCATCCTTTCCCTTCTCTTCTCCTTCTGGGACACCCACAACACATATATTCATGTGCTTCATATTGTCTTTCAATTCCCTGAGTCCCTGCTCATATTTTTCCATATTTTCCCTATATTTTCTTTTTCTTGTCGGATTTCAGATGTTCCATCCTCCAGTTCAGAAATCCTATATTCTGTCTCTTGAAATCTACCATTGTAGGTTTCCATTTTTTTTTTTTTATCTCTTCTACCATGCCTTTCATTCCCGTAAGTTCTGTGATTTGTTTTTTCGGACTTTTGATTTCTTCTTTTTGTTCATTCCTTGCCTTCTTTATATCCTCCCTCAATTCATTGATTTGGTTTCTGATGAGACTTTCCACGTCTGTTTGTATATTCTGAATTAATTGTTTCAGCTCCTGTATTTCACTTGAATTGTTGGTTTGTTCCTTTGACTGACCCATATCTTCAATTTTCCTAGTGTGATTTGTTATTTTTTGTTTGCCTCTAGTCATTTAATTACCTTAATTAGTTTATTCTGGAGATTTCTTGCACTTCTTTTACCTAGGGCTTTTTTGCTGGATGAATTTGTTGTCTATCTGTTCTTTGACATTCAATTCAGCTTTATCTGGACCTTTCGCTTAAGTTTTCTTTAACAGAGGAGAATTATTCGGTTCTTCTTTTCTTGTTTCTTGACTTGCTTGTATGGTGCCTTTTTCCCCTCCCCCACACTTAGGAGAGTTTACTTAGGTATTATAGAGCACAGCTGGACTTTCCCAGACCAAACTGGCCTCCTACCAGGAGGAAAGAGTCACCTGTGTTGGTTTTCCCCAAGGGTAAGACCCAGTAGGTTGAAAGACTTTCCTGTGAAGTCTCTGGGCCCTGTGTTTCTTATCTTGCCCAGTATGTGGTGCTTGTCTACCTGCAGGTCCCACCAGCATAAGATGATGTGGTACCTTTAATTTTGGCTGGGGGTGCGGTGGAGACAGGGGAGAGGTTGCAGGCTGGTTTAATGGCTTCAAATTACCAAGCCCTGGTGTCTGAATTCCTTGAGAGAGGGATTCCACCTGAGTTGGGTTTCACCCCTCCCCTGGGGAAGGCACAGGCTCCAGACAAGCCCTCAAATGAGTTTTTTTCTGCCTATGCCTGGGGCAGTTACAGCCTGAGGAGTCCTGCTGTTGTATCCAAAGGCAGTCAAGCCTTTGTAGAAACACAGCCACAAAACCTCTATTTCCTTCTTTTTCTTTTCTTTTTTCCATCATCTCTGCCCCCTTGACATTGGGGCAAAGATGAGTGACCTCCAATTTGACCAGGTTCACCTGAGCTGGGGGCCTATTTTTAGAAGTCAGAATTTGTTAATTAATTCCACAATTGGCGTTTGGTTGGGCTCAGCCCCCACTGCTGGTAAAGTCCTTTTCCTTTCCCCTCTGGGAAGTAGCCTGTGGGGGAGGGGTGCCGGCCACTGCAGCTTGGGGAACTCATTGTTTTGGGGGGGCTTGCAGCTGGTCCAGCTGGTCCAGATTGTGGTACACTGTGTGTCCACTCACTGACGTGGCTCTAGGAGCTGTTCTGCACTCCGTCTGGTTATTTAGTAGTTGTTCCAGAGGACGAACTAAAATGTGCACATTGTTAAGCCACCATCTTGGCCTGGAAACCTCTTTCAGTTTTGAAAGACAATTTGGCTGGGTACAGAACTCTTGGCTGGAAGTCTTTCTCTTTAAGGATCTTGAATATATTATACCACTACCTTCTCTCCTTTATGGTGTTAGTTGAATATTCTGAACTCAGTCTTATTTGGTTTCTCTTGTATGTAGTAGATTGTTTTTCTCTTGCTGCTTTCAGGATTTTCTGCTACTCTTCAACATTTGACAAACTAATTAGTATGTGTCTTGGGGAAGACCAATTTGGATTCATTCTGTTTGAAGATCATTGGGTTTCTTTGACTTGGGTATTTATGTCTTCTATAAGGATTGGGGAATTTCCCCCCATTATATCCTTAACTATTGTTCCTAGCCCTTTACTCTCACTTTTCCTTCCGGGGCACCAATGATTTGTGTTCTCTGTTTTGTCTATCATTTCCCTGAGAACCAATTCAAATTTTTAAATCTTTTTTCCATTTGATTTTTTGGGTCTTCAAAGTCAGTCATCATGTTCTCTCTATATATCACTTATTCTTTCTTCTGTCTGTTCAAATCTGGTGTTGTGTGCCTCTAATGTATTTTTTATATAGTCAACAAAGTTTTTAATCTCTGTGATGTCCACTATTTTTCTATTTATTCTTTCAAAGTTGTGTTTATGCTCTTCTACTCTCTTCTTGATGTCCTTTATGTCATTTGACATCCCACTTATTTTTTTAAGTAGAATTGCATGAGTATCTTCAATTAGTTGTTCCAAATGTCTGTGTCTCCTCTGGTGTTTTAATTTGGTCTTTAGGCAAGTCTGTATCTGTTTGCATTGTGATATGTTTAGTGATCTTCTGCTGACTTCCTCACATGTAGATCTCTTGACTGATTTACCTTGGGAGTTGATTTCTTCATTAGTCTAAGGCCTTGTGTTTGTAGAATGGATGTATAGCAGGGAGAAGTGTACAGGGTGGGGCATTCAGTGCAGAGATTTGTTTCAGGGCAGGTACAGGCATAGGTTGTTGATGTTATGCTGATGCCTATGAATGTGGGCACCCAGTAGCCAGGGAGAATGTAGCTGTGCAAGTGCACCAATTGGGGGGGCATAATCCTGGTGTGCTTTTGTCTAAGGCACAGAGCTCTTTGTGCACACGTGTAGAGCTGTGGCAGCAGGTTTGTGTTATGCCTTCATTGGTGAACAGATGTGATACAGCAGCACATGACAGCACTTTCTCAGAGCTGGGAAATGTACCTGAGGGCCATGCACATGTGTGGTTTTAGGACTGCTGTAAACTGAGGTTCGCAGAACTGAATAAGTGTGATTAGAGGTCCATGAACATGCATGGGTCTAAGAGTCTCCAGGCCCTTCTCCAACTTTTCCATGGAGCCAAGCTGATATTGAACTACTCTATTCAGCCATCCCAGAAATAAATATTTTTTAACATCGCAAGTGACTGTTTTTCTTTTTTGTGAAGAATAACATATATACAAAAAAGCAATAAATTTCAAAGCACCACACAATTAGTTGTAGAACAGATTTCAGATTTTGCTATAGGTTACAATTCCACAAATTCAGGTTTTCACTTCTAACTGCTCTAAGATACTGGAAACTAAAAGAATATTAATTTAATGATTCAGCAATCATATTCATTTGTTAAACCCTACCTTCTCTGTTTAACTCCACCATCACCTTTGATCTTTGTATCTCACTCTGAAGGGGTGTTTGGGCTATAGGCACTTTAACTTTTTTTATGTTGGAAGGGGCTACCAATAACAATAGGGTAAGGAGATGGACTAGCTGATTTTCTGGAGAGGTTAGGGGACCCAAATTTAGTAGGTAAACATCTCAATTTTGATGCTTGCCCTTATGAAACTTATTTCTGACATATCAAACTAAACTTACTTATTATTAGTGTTATGTGTCATCTCCAAAAAATCCTTGCTATCACTCAAATGTGGAACATAAGTTTCATCTTGGTCCTGGAATCATGTATTAATTGACCAAAAGGAGTAAAAGAAATAGGGTTTCAGTGTGTGAGAAACTTCAAATTGAGTTGTTAGGTCATTCTGGAAATTACCCTTATGAAAGTTTTAGCCAGATATTGTAAACTACCACAATATAGCAAACCCCAATAAAAAATTTTCCTAAGAACCCTGAAAGATAATCTGTGCTCTATAACATTTTACTTATTGTTTATTTTTAAGAGACTTAAAACCTCCAGATTGTTCCAATACCAGAAAAGCTCTGAAACACATAGATCAGACCTCCAATAACAACAACCAATGTCATCATAACATCCTTATGCCCCTTAATAACAATGTCAGTTTTCAATTTTCAAGAAGTTAAAATGTCATCACTCAAATATCCTTCCTCATTTTGGTGTTTTGTCTCTCAAAAATCTTAGCCAGCTTTATTTTTGAACTGTCCAAAGGATGATGAATTAGGCTTCCAGTGATGTGCTACTCCTCGAGCAAAAACATCAGAACCAGCCACGTCCTTGTGATGAAAAGTAGGAACAGCATTACACCCCCCACAGCAGCCAGAAGCAGATACAGAACATAGACCTTTGACCTTAAGCCTTGTCATGGTCAGGGACATGTGTCAACTTGGCCAAGTGGTGGTACCTGTTTGTCTGGTTGGGCAAGTGCTGGCCTGTCTGTTGCAATGAGTACATTTCAGAGAATTAGATCATGATCACGTCAGCTGCATCCACATCTGATTCCATTTGTAATCAGCCAAGGGAAGTGTCTTCTGTAATGAGTGATGCTTAATCTAATCACTGGAAGCCTTTTAAGGAGGATTCAGAAGAGACAGGCTCTCTTCGTGCTTCAGCTGGCAAGCCTCTCCTGTGGAGTTCATCCAGACCCCCCATCGGAGTCATTCACTTCACAGCCTGCCCTGCGGATTTTGGACTCTGCATTCCCATGGTCATGTGAGACACTTTTATAAATTTTATATTTGTGAGTGTTCCCTGTTGATTCTGTTTCTCTAGGGAACCCCAGCTAATACAAGCTTCCTGAACAAAACAAATAAAAAAGATGGAATGTTAGGCAGAACACTTTCCCCCATGATGTGGCAAATATCTACAAATATTTCACAAGGCTGTGCCCACCTATAACTTCCAGGAGGCCCCTGGTAAGACCAAACCTGCTCCAACCATGTGGCAGTCCCTTGATTGTCCTTGAAACCCCCTCTAGCAACTTTATTCCTGTGATAGCTCTGTATCCAGCATCCATTCCTCATGCAGTTACAGCCCCAACAGATACAAGTTTGCAGTAAATTAGTCTGCCAATTTCTCACTTCTAAGCCAGACAATGAAAATCCAAGTCCTTTTTGCTACCCTCACCAATCAGACTATATAAGTTGTACCCATTCCCCTGCTCAGTGTTGTCACCATCATAAGCATCAGCCCACCTTTGCATAGCCTCCCAATAAAACTCTTTTGATCAAGTTTAAGTTTGCATTTCCTCTCTTCCCTATTGAAAATACTATCTGTAGCTCCTAACTATGCTTTCCTGCAGTGCATTGACTCCCTATGATTTTGTAAATCATCATAAATTTATTACTTTTAATTGAAATATATACTATAAAATATATTTTAATAGCTCAGGAGTTTATACTAATTTTTCTGATTCTAAATAATCTCAGTAAAATACTTCATAGCACAGTTCCTTACATCTCCATTCTTTTCTTATTTCTCATTGTGAAATCCCTGTTTCTCAAAGGTTTCACCTATTTAATAATTTTCTATAACCTACAATGAATACTCACTAATTTGGTACTTACTACACTGGTGATAATACTCCCTACAAAAATATTCACAATTATTTTGCAGACCATTTTGTATTTAATATATATGTCACTACATATAATATATACATATATATAATATATGTAATATATATTTAAACACAGCATATTGTGCTCACAAGTTGTTGAAATTGATTCTCTTTTGTATTTCTTTTATGAGCACAATAAGCGCTTTATATACAGTTAGTTCTCTTTTCCTCTTTACATTAGATTTTAGGACTTGCATTTTTCAATTTTCTAAATATATAATTTATTTTTAAATAATAGAGATGTTCATGACATAAATACATAAATATTTATGCTCTCATTTTCACTGCCATCCCAACTCCTATGAATCTTTATATTAAAAAAATATTTTGTTACATAATGTCAGTGACTCTTAAAGAATTATTATTAAAAATGCAAGTAGAGTGGACAATGGTGGTTCAGCAGCAGAGTTCTCACTTGCCATGCCAGAGACCTGGGTTTGATTCTTGGAGACTGTCCATGCCAAAAAAAAATGCATGTATGAGTGAGTGTATATGTATATGTATGCCTGTAAATGCATATGTTACTTTTTCTTATGTTCCTTCTTCCTTACATGATAACATGCCTGAATAAAAGGTTGCTGCTTGCCTCTTATTTTTATTTGAATATATAGTAGTATATAATTGAATATATGTTTATGAAGAGACATTTTATTCAGTGTTTATTATGACAGTACTTCTTTGGATAGATGAATAATAATGTATACAATATGAAGGATTACTATAAAATTATGATTGTTAATTAATGTCATTTTATAATATATATAGAAGGCATGCAATATTATATAATATAATGTATATATGCATATACATACATTTGTAATATTTTATATATGCATATACATATTACATTTGTGATATTGTTAGATTGAGGCTGACATTCATCCTTTTTTAAAGGGAATGATATTATGGAATTTTTTTATAATAATGACCTGATCTCATGTCCAAGGAGAAAATGTCTGGATTTCTGCAACACAGTTAAAAATGTTTGAATCACCCTCATACCAAAACCAGGCAAAGATATTACAAAAAGAGAAAACTACAGACCAATCTCTCTAATGAATATAGATGCAAAAATCCTCAATAAAATTCTAGCAAATCGTATCCAACAACACATTAAAAGAATTATACATCATGACCAAGTAGGATTCATCCCAGGTATGCAAGGATGGTTCAACATAAGAAAATCAATTAATGTAATACACCATATCAACAAATCAAAGCAGAAAAATCATATGATCATCTCGATTGATGCAGAGAAGACATTTGACAAGATTCAACATCCTTTCCTGTTGAAAACACTTCAAAAGATAGGAATACAAGGGAACTTCCCTAAAATGATAGAGGGAATATATGAAAAAACCACAGCTAATATCATCCTCAATGGGGAAAAATTGAAAACTTTCCCCCTCAAATCAGGAACAAGACAAGGATGTCCATTATCACCACTATTATTCAACATTGTGTTGGAGGTGCTAGCCAGAGCAATTAAACAAGAAAAAGAAATACAAGGCATCAAAATTGGAAAGGAAGAAGTAAAACTATCACTGTTTGCAGACGATATGATACTATACGTCGAAAACCCGGAAAAATCCACAACCAAACTACTAGAGCTAATAAATGAGTACAGCAAAGTAGCAGGTTACAAGATCAACATTCAAAAATCTGTAGCATTTCTATACACTAGTAATGAACAAGCTGAGGGGGAAATCAAGAAACGAATCCCATTTACAATTGCAACTAAAAGAATGATTCATTGAGAAAAATAATTATATTTTAAATATGTTAAGAAATATATATTTATATATATACACATAGATTTGTATGTAATAATTATTTTCGAAATGACTGTGTACCCTAACAAAACTTTTGAAAAATATATAACTATATCTAACATTTAAAATTTTATATGTATAAATAATTTAAAATGTTAGCAATTAATAAATTCATTTGAATGATACATAGATGCTTATTATATCATTTCCATTATTCTAAAGCTTTATAAATTTCAAAATAAATCACTGGATAAAAATAAATGTGTACATAAGGCTCTGGGGAATTACTCTGCCTTATACTCTACCCCTAAACTTTCATCTCTAGTCAATATCCCTATTTCTGTGCAAAGAATAGAGACTCCTAACCATGTACTGTGATACTTTTGGGAAATTATCTATTCATATTTAATCATAATATCTTGCCTATACATGCTTTGGATGTTTACATTTGTCTTTTTTTGTTTATTCTATGGTAAGTTAGATTATTTGTAATCTCCTTAGAGCTTCCTATAATTTTTTTTGTACTTTTATGGAACATGTTTTAACTTCTATTGCTTCAGGCTGTGGAAAATAGAGATGGATACTATGTTATAAATTATAATAAAATGACTACATTTTCCTCCTAATTGCTTTCAAATCTTACCCTTTTCACCACTGTTGGGATGTAGTTGTTTAGTGTATCAGCTTGGAATGAAGTTACTCCTGAATAAAAGAACATCCTGCAAAACGTTGCTTATGCAAAATAAGCTTTACTCTTCTACTACTACTATAAAGAATCATAGTATTAATACCAACTCCAAATATCACCAGCCAACAGCCTTCTTTAGCTTTTTCTTCACAGTCCTGAGCACAAGGCTCTGATTCCCAAAGTAAGTAAATGAGCACTTAAATACCAATCATTATATCATGGTCCTGAAGCCTGAAAAATGGAATGCAGAAGAATAAAGGTCACTGCATCAAGCCACTTGAGCCCCTTGTAAGAATTTTTATGAAGATCAGCTCCAAAAAATTCTAATTACTCAATATTCAAAAAAGTTTAATTAAATGGCTGCCTCCATCCCCATCACCTCCTGCTAGGAATGGCTGGAAGCATTGTTTTTATTGGGGATGACTCTTAAGAAAGCAACTAGCTATGCCAATGACTGCATATATTCTTATTTTCATTAATGTAAAGAATCAATTACCGGGCTTTTATAGAAATTAATGTCTTTAAAATATGTTCATTGATTCTTACACCAAAGTATTCAAATATCATCAGGCTCATATAAAATCCTTACTAGATCAATTATCACTTATAGTTTTGTTAAATTATTAGATAAATACCATAATTTATTCTCCTTTTCTGTTTAGGGGTGGGTGGGCTCCCCATTAAAACATCATCAGCCCAAACAGCTTCCAGTATTAAGGGTATGGTTTCCAGCATACTTTGTGGATAATTAGAGCAACATGATTATGTTAAGGTTAATGAGATTTAAGTGGATGTTTTATATGATCATATAAGAAAGGTGCTCAACATCTACATTCTTTTTAACTTTAGCTGCATCAAAACTCAAATTTTCAAGAGCAAAAATGAGGAAATGCCAGAGCAATGAAATAGAAAAAATTGGGATATCTGGAAAGAAGTTTATTTCTTTGTAGACTGTTTATTTACACACTTACTTGCCTGCATATGATGTGGTTATTTATTAATCTTATTAAATTTATGGCCAAATAATCTAATTGTTGATGTAATTTGTGACTACCTTATTCCTATAGAAGTAAGAATTAAGCTTACAATGTAAAGTTAATTGAAATATATTTGATAATATTAGGAGGTGAGAACACAGATGTACTGGAGTAAAGAAATGGCTATGAATTGAAGCATCTCTTTCAACAGAAAGAAATGAAAGTCATCATAAATGTTAAATAAGAATGTTAATATAAGAAAATCTTTGATATGTATTTCTCTCCTTTTTTTGCTTAGCTTCTTTAAAATACACATCTTACTATAAACTACTAATTTGAAAAATTTATTTTGAAGTATGTAAAATATATGGATGCAATCTGTATAACAAAAATGTGAGGCATGGATCAATATTGAAAAAATTTGAAATTCCACTTATAAGTGTATATCCAAAGTGAAAACAGGGTCTCCAACAGATACTTGTTCCTAAAGGTTTATGACAGAGTTATTAACAGTACTCAAAAGGTGGAAACAACTGAAGTCCCCATCAAAAAATGATTGGAAAATAAAATGTGAGCATAAACACGATATAATATTGTTCAGCCTCAAGAAAGAATGAAGTTCTGAAACATTATAACATGGAAATAACTTGAACACATTATGCTAATGAGAAAAACAAAACACATTCAAGGAAAATATTGTTTGATTTGACTTTCATCTCCAGAAATGACAAAATTGAAGAAACAGAAAGTTAATTAAAGGTTACCAAGGGATGAGAGGTGGGATAATGGGGAGAGCATCATCAGAAAAAATCCACTAAAATAACTCATTAAATAGACATATGTTATTCCAGACTTTCTTTTCTTACAAAGCAAAGATAAATTTTATTAGATTATTAATAAAACTAATTTTTGTTTTCAATACAGACAATTTTTGCAATGAAATACTGAAAAATATTTTAATAAAATTATTGCAATCCTGCAGTTATAAACCAGGAGTTGAGAGAGTGTAGGCTAGAAATTCCATGTCCTTTACTATTCTGTTTACTGGTAGAATCATGGAATTAACTTAGTGGTTTGCAAATATTTTATTTGGATTAATTTTTTATTAGAGTGTTGTGGGTTGACAGAACAATCATGCATAAATTCATGATTCATATATACCACCTTGTATTAACACATTGCATTGGTGTGGGTAAATTGTTACAATTGATGAAAGCATATTTTAATAATTTTACTATTAACTACAGCCTATGATTTAAATTGGAATTCAGCTTCTGTTGTGCACTTTAATTTTGTCTATCAAAAAATGAAAAAGAGATAGAGTGAATAAAAAGTAAATGAAGGAAGAGTTACCAAAGTAAAGGGAAACAGGCTGTACTGAAGGGACAGTTTGGGACCTTAAAGGACATTATTGGTTGATGTGAAATGCAAAATGAGAATTCCATAACCATTCTAAAAATGCTACAAGGAGAGTAAAAAGTCTAAAACTTCTTAAATACAATAATGCAGTGCGAGGTGAAAGGTAACTAGATCAGAAATTATGACTGGGGTTAACATGTCTAAAGTGAAGAGTTTATATGGGAAAATGGTATCATAAAACCGTGACCTTCAATAGTAAAAGAAATCATAAAGACAAAATATAATAGTAGACATTCTTCAAACCCAGCTAGTTCACTAGTTCACCATACAACTGCAACCTCATGAATTGCAAGTGCACAAAATCAACAGGAGAACCTCACAGGTCATGGATAGTGTTGCTCAAACTCAGTGAATATACATGGCTGAATCTCTGGACCAACTCAATAGCCTCTTCACACAATAGGTTAATTAAAACAAAAGGAAACAAAATAAGCACACACAAAACAAAATAGCACATGCTTATATAACACAGGGAAAGTCTCAGTTACAATGTCACTTTCATCCAAATGCACCAGGTGTCCATCCATGACAGGTGCCTCCAACCAGATGCTCTGGCCCTGGTCCTTAAGAAAAAAATCCCAGGCCGCTGCTAGATGTGGAGCAGAGGGGTACAGGAAGGCCCCACAGCTGATGAGCCAGTTATCATGGCTGTTTTTAAAGCAGAATGGGTGTCCAACTTGGGGTGAAAACTGATACAATAACATAACAGTTTCTATTAGTTTGGTCCACCTAATCCAGCAGTAAACAGGGAAACGTCTTTTTTGTGAGAAGGTGAATTTCATTATAGATACACATGTAAGGAACTGAAGGAAATCTTTTCAAGACCAGTCCAAATGAGAAAGGGGACTTTGGGGTTCTAAAGTCCAAGGAGACAAAGAAATGGCAAAGGTCTAGAGGACAAAGAAATTAAGAAAGAAAATACAGAGCAATGTCACAGAATTCATTAAAATTAAGCAATGGCCACATGCTTTATTATTGTTTGGTCAAGATATTCTATTATCTTATATATCGTCCTATTTTTGTTGACCATTCAGGACCAGACCTTTGTCCTTCAAATCATGAAGGTGCTGATTAATTAGACCATATCATATTTCTGTTGCCATCTCAATCTGTTTAAGGATGTTATTCCATTCTAACTAAAAACATAGAGAAAACTTTTGAAATCAGATCAACATCAAGCTATTCCAGCAAGAATTTTGAATCAAAGCTGCTGGAGTGAAGAGATTATAATAAACATGTTCTATCTACCAAAGGCTGTACTAAGGATTTTCCAGCTAAAGGAATATATTGAGCATCTTTCTAACTATTCAACTATCAATTACCCTTTATTTGTTACTGTGCTGGTTTGAAAGGATGTATGTCCCCTACAAAAGCCATGCTTTAATCTAAATCCTATTTCATAAAGGCAGAATAATCCCTATTCAATACTGTATGTTTGAAACTGTAATCAGATCATCTCCCTGGAGATTTGATTTACTGAAGAGTGGTTGTTAAACTGGATTAGGCAATGCCATGTTTCCACCCATTTGGGTGGGTCTTGATAAGTTTCTGGAGTCCTATAAAAGAGGAAACATTTTGGAGAATTAAAGAGATTCAGAGAGAGCAGAGCAGAATGACATAGCCATGGGAAGTAGAGTCCACCAACAAGAAACCTTTGGATATGAAGAAGGAAAATGCCTCTCAGGGAGCTTCATGAAATAGGAAGCCAGGAGAAAAAGCTAGCAGATGATGTTGTGTTCACCATGCGCCCTTCCAGATGAGAGAGGAACCCTGACTATGTTCACCATGTACCTTTCCAGATAAGAAAGAAAGTCTGACTGTGTTTGCCATGTGCACTTCCACTTGAAAGAGAAACCGTGAACTTCATCAGCCTTCTTGAACCAAGGTATCTTTCCCTGGATGCCTTAGATTGGACATTTGTATAGACTTATTTTAATTGGGACATTTTCTAAGCCTTAGAATTGTAAACTAGCAACTCATTAAATTCCCCCTTTTTAAAAGCCATTCTGTTTCTGGTATATTGCATTCTGGCAGCTGGCAAACTAGAACAGTTGCCTATTCTTAAGAAGCAGCACCTAGTGAGCATTCCTCATATAGGGAAATTGAGTCTGATATCCCTCAGTTGCTACCTGCTGAGCATGGGCAAAGGAAACACACAGTAATTTGGAGAATGTTTCGGACAAACTTACAGATGCATACAGGGACAGCAAGACAAATACCTTGCACACAAAATAAAAGCTCTGTTCATAAGGGCTATTTTCTATTTCATAGGTAAGTTAATTAATCACACAGAAAATCAGTCCAGTTGCTATATCTCTGTTGCAGTCTTTCAGCAACCCCTGTGAAATAAAAAACACAGACTCAGACACTTCCTATGGAATGAGTCACACAGACACACACAGAAGACAGACAAGATGACTGCAGCCCTGAAGAGCTCCAGCTGCTTTATTTATATCATTTCTCATAGCTCTTTTGCTGACCAAGCCTGTTTTTTCAGTATATTACTCCCTTGTTCTCTTGTTACTTTCAATCTAGCCTCCTGGATATCTGGGTAGCAAAAAGGGAACATTTCATACTTCGTGTGCAAAAGTAGGAAAAACAGTCTGTTTGCAGACATGTTCTTCCCCTTCATCCCCAGATAAGACACGGCTGGGAGCGCTGTTTGCAGCAGACCTCCTCAAGGCCACTTTGAAGCCAGTCACTCCCAATAAATTCCACAGGTTTTCTGTTAACCCTTTGGCTCCTACATATCTCTAATATGATTAATGTTATTTTTGCATATGCTCTAATATCAAAATATTGCTGTCATATCTATCTGGTACATATTTGTACAACTTAATCCCAACTAGAACACAGTTCCATCCTTGAATGGCAGTCAATATGCCTAAGGTTATTCTATTCTGGACTAAAAATTTTCTCATCTGGGATACTTCTTTATATAAGAAACTGAGCCCCTGTTTTGTATCTTGAATATATGTGCTGTGACATTGGTTAGGACAGTAATTTGAGAGAGATGGTCTAATGTAACCCCTGTTGGGAGAAAGATATCTAAAGTTTATGCTCACCATCATAAGTTTGGTGCTACTTCAGTATAAACTTAAGCAAGCTTCCAAAGCTTTTTTTTTTTTACATAGGCAGGCACCGGGAATCAAACCTGGGTCCTCTGGCATGGCAGGCAAGCATCCTTGCCTGCTGAGCCACCATGGCCCGCCTGCTTCCAATGCATTTATATTATGTAGTGTTTAAGGTAGAATTTTAAATATTATCTTAAGCAAAAAGAATATAGTGCATCTCCTTAACCAGTTACAAAGGAAGTATGGCTGGAAGTTAGACCCATAATGCCAACCAGCTCCTGCTGTAGACAATTAGACTGATAATTCTTCTCTGTCAGCGGATAGTCCTGGAATCAACTTCCATAATTTTAATGATTTTACAACAGACCATTCATATGTCTAAGGGGTGATGATTTTATTACTCTTAAAATAGGGTATATCTTCTACAAGTCTTGGTTGGATAGAGGTGTTTCATTGTTTCTATGAAAATGAGGCTACTTTCATGTAGAGCCCTGTTTTCTGCTATTACAATCCTTTCTTGTTTCTGAATGAGTTATATAAGGGTGGTATTTGGAAATAGTCTTCTAATTTAGACTGGAGATATTTTTCCTTAACAGCTGTCAATTTAAACCTAGGGCTATCCCAAGGGTTTCTTTTAGGATCCATACTAGGTTTTGCAGGGTTCCACCATGTACATAGTGTAGCAATCACAGGTTACATTATGATTAACCAATCAGATCATTTTTTTTGCATGGGCAGGCACCAGGAACTGAGCCTGGGTCTCTGGCATGGCAGGCAAGAATTCTTCCTCCTGAACCCCTATGACCCACCCCTAATCAGACCAATTTTTGTGGTGAGAAAGGTAACAGGTCCAGGGCAATGTTCATGGTCCATAAAATGGCTCCAATCTTTATATTTCTCAGTCAGGTTCCTTTAGAGAGGTGTCAGCCAAATATTGTTGACTAGAGAAGACCTCATATATCACCTGCATGTAGTCAGTCATTCAAAGAAGGTCCCTTGGGTTCAGGCAACAGTATAGTTGGATTTAGAAACATAGAACTCAAGAGAATGCTAGTTTTATCTAATAATGTGCCTTCATATTTTTCTAGACGGTTTTCTAAACCTGCTGGAATACATACAGCAGAAGTGGACTGGCTTTTATAAAGGGAGTTTATTAAGCTACAACTTACAATTCTATGGCCAAAAAGATATCCAAATTGAGGCAAGAAGAGTAACCTTCATAGAGGAAAGGCAGCTGGCAGCTGGGTTCCTCTACAACATGGGAAGACCCATAGTAACATCTGTCATCCTCTCCTGGCTTCTGGTTTCAAACAGCTCTCTCAGCTTCTGATATCTCTTGGGGTGTTTTCCATCTGCATCTCCAATAATCTGGTCTAAGCCTTCTCCAAAAGTGTTTCCCCCTTAAGGGACTCTAGTAAACTGATTAAGACCTACCTTGAATAGGCAGGGTCACAACTCCTGGGACACAATATAATCAAAAGTTCCCACCCAAGCAATAGGTCTGCCCCCACAAAATTGAATTGGAAGAACATGGCTTTTCTGGAGTATGTAACAGTTTCAAACCAGCACAGCCATCTTTTCTTTTCAAATAGAGAGGACACACTCAGTAGTATATGAGGTATAACTACTTGACCCAAGGTAAATTTTGTGGCTTCTCACAAAATATCATAAGTGGGAGCCACAACCCGAAGGAAAGCTGACTCTCCCTGTGTCACTAAATCCAGTTTCTTTGAAAAATATGCAACAGGTTGTTTATGCTCTCCAAAGTTTTGTCTGACAACACCTAGCTCTATTCCATTTCTTTCATAACAAAGAGATCAGAGGACTTTCACACAACATGTGGTCCTAAGGCTGGAACAGTGCCTAACTTTTCTTTAATTTCATGAAAGTCCTGATTACATTTTGCAGCCCATTCTAAGGTTGTCTACACAGTGACATACAAAGGTTTGGCAAGTAGTCCATAATTGGAGACCCAGATGTTTCAGAGACTGGCTATTCCTAGAAATCCCTATAGTAGCCTCTTTGTCATGGGAATTGAAATATTCATCACAGTTTGGGGCCTACCATGTAGGAAGACCGCATGACCTTGGAAGAGCATACATCTTAAATATAGGTTATAGGGATTAGTGATTTGAGCCTTTTTAAGAGACACTTTATATCTCCTAGTGTTTAGAAATTTCAGAGTCTTATTATTTGACTTTGAATCTTCAGAATCTTGCTATCATAATATCACCTACATATTGTAAAAGGACATCTTGAGTCAGTTGCAGATCATGTAAATCTTTTGCTAAGATTTCTCCAGAGTGTGGGAGAATTCATAAATCCTTGTTGTAAAACACCCATTTAAGCTATTCTTTAACTTTAGTGTCTTTGTCTTTCCATTCAAAGGTAAATATTTCTTGGGATTCCAAAGCCAAATATATGCAAAAGAAAACATCCTTTAAGTCTAATCAGAGACCACTTGAAGATCTAAGAGTGTTAATAGAATGTAAGGATGTGGCTCAAGTGGATACATGTCTTTCACAATCCTGTTTATAGCTCTTAAATTTCAGACAAACTGATATTCTCCATTATTGCCAGGTTACAAGACTGGGAATATAGGCATGTCATATGGAGACTGGCAAGACTGTATGAGGCTACTTTCTTTTGAAGTTCCTATTACTTCTTTAATCCCTTTCCTTGCTTGGAATGGCAAAGGATATTAATGTATCTTGGGTTTATTTGTTCCTGTCTTGACCTCAATTCTTACTGGACATGAAATTTTAGCTCTTCTGGAATACAAGATCACCTCAGAGGTGTCATGTTCTGGTATGTTTCTTTTCAGTACATGTTCCTTTTCAGTTTTTCAATTTGTAAAAGGGCAGTGTACAGATCAGTCTTTGTCTGGATGCATTTGATCTTTACTTCTCCTTTTGAAAACACAATATGATCATTTAGTTTAGTTAGTAAATCTCTACCCAGCAAGCATATTGGATATTCAGGCATGTACAGAAATTGATGTAAGTATTCTCTTCCAGTTTTACAATATAAGGGCTGTAGAAGCACATGAAGTGTATTTTGGCCATTTGCTCAAATTATTATTATTTGCTCATTTGTCTCAGCAACCAATTGCTTAACACACAGTAAATTGTTCCTGTATCAATTAGAAAGTCCAATAATTTGCTTCCCATGTTTATATTTGCCCAGGTTCTTGATAGTAAATAAGTATAGAAGAAGAAAATGCTGCCAATGCACTCATGTACCCTTAATCAAAATTTTCTAGTTCAGATCCATGGGTCATTAATTCCATTTCACTTTTCTATTTTTTCTTATTTGCTAGCTAGAGGAAATTTCTCCTCCAATTCCCTTTCTTCCTACAGTAAGCACACTGATATTTACCATGTTTCTCCTTCTTATCTCCTCCATTATGCCCACTCTGTTCCTGGTTTCCCCTGAGGAGACCTGCTAGAAGAGGAGTTTGTTGCTTCATCTGCTGTTTTTGTGGAGCCAATTTCTGTTTGTTGAATACCTTGTAAGCAACATGCATGAGCATTTTCATGGGCATTCCAAGCCTACCTTCTAGCTTCTGAATTTCTGCAGCACTCTGACTAATAAAAGTCATACTATTTATTCTAGTGTTCCCTAGACTTTCTGGTTCTACATCAAAATACTTACGTTATACTTGAAAACTTCTTTCTATGAAAACAGAGATTCTCATTAAAATTCTGCTGCACCTCACATATTTTGTTGAAATTTTTATTTTGGGTCCCCATTCTTATAGCCAGCAAAAATTCATCTCTTACAATGCTCTAAATGAGTCTGTTCTCCAGGATCATTAGGATATCAACTGGGACCTGCCTCAAGAAAAATGTCACTTGGGGTGGTATATATAGAGTTTTGGGGAGATGCCTCTTGTAAGCATTCAGTTCTTGATTCACTTTATCTAATATCATCTGTCTTTCCTCTGAAGTTAAAACATCTGTCTTTGACTAGTGGCCCAATGTTTGGTGTGTGGCAAATGTGGACACAAATGGTCTTTGTATTTAGTCCAGATCAGATCTGTAACTGGGTATGTTGTTTTTCTAGTTTAAGAAGTCAGATGTTGAGAATGGCTTGTGACCAAATATGGTTCCTTGAGAGTGTACTTCCTCATCAATTTCTAAAGGGACCGGGGACCTGATGCATTGGAAATTGCCCTGCTCCAGAAGCAGTCCCTCCCTGTTCAAATAGCCAGCCAATATTGATATGAGATGGGGTGGTCATTTCTTTAATAAGATCATATTGGCAGGCTAGAGGATCCCTAGGGTGCTCAGTCAGGCTCACTAGCAGCAGAAGGGTTGGAAATGGCATGGCCACTAGATATGCACTAGGAGGTGTTATTACCCCCCCCCTAGATGCTGAAGACAGTCTGTATGGCATTGTTTCTGCCCCAATAGGAGGAGAAAGTGAGAGAAATAGGGAGGAAAGAAGGTCATCTAATTAAGCTTTCTCATAAGTGAGGATTTCAATGAGGTTCTTAATATCTGTCTTTTTTCCCCTTGCACCTCATCTAGGGGCTTCCTCTGAAATACCTCATAATGCTTAAGGTCTGCTCTTTGGTTCCTCCAATAAACTCTCTCTGAACCCTCAAAGTACAGTAAATTAAATCTTTTCCCTATCTTCACATAATCCCACAAATGGTTGAACATAATGCACTTCTTCAAACCTGTTCTTTCTTAAAATACAACTGTAATTGGATAGGTTAGGAGTGCCATTTTCAGGCCATGCTGCTCCTTTGCCTAACTGAAATAGTGGTCACACTGAGTTACAATAATATACTAACACTTCATTCTTTAAGGCGTGTTCTCCAAATTTAGAACAATCATTAAGAATACTTCCCAAAGGAAATGTAGCCAGTACACTTTGAAAGTGTATTATATTAAACATTTTTTATATAAGGGATTATATTGAGCACCTTTCCATCTACTCAGTTTTCAAAAGTATCCACTGTCTTACTTTCCCAATGTTTAGAGGTTTGCAGAAGGGAATTGGGAGAATTTTGTGACTAGAGAAGATGGAAACCTCTCTTATAGACATTGAGTGGTAACCTGGCAACAGAAAATTGAGGAAATTTTGAATCAGTAGAAAATTCTCAATGAACAAAATGAGTTTCAAGCTGTCTTGACAATTATAGTCAGGCAGTGCATTGCCTGAGTGTTGAGAAATAAATCCAAACTGGATGGGTTTAAAAACCCCAATGAAATGTATAGAAACTAAAAGGAAGAATATTTTGAGAAAGAAAAGAAAAGCCTGGTACTGATGTTAGGAAAAATAGGAGAAAACAATGGTAGGGAATATCTAAATTGGGATGAGACATTGGGCAGGATTATTTTAAGAATGCATGCTGTCTAAGAGCTTCAGATCATGCATTTTGTAGCTCTCAGAAGTGAAAATCTCATAAGTCAGAATTTATAAGTTTAAACTAAAAAATAAAGTTAATGTCTTGGATAAAAGTATGCAAAGTCTACAAAATAATTAACTTCCCATGTAGCAAGGAATAAAACTGAGAAAACCTAATGAGCCTTTCTGAAGGAAGTAGTGACAGGTGTGTAAATAAAAGAAATACTCTCCAAAGCTATCCCTTTCTGTGCTTGCAGGAAAGAAACATTATTTGAACTAATATCAGCACCTTCCTCCTCTTAAATGATAAGATCAAAGGGATGAATGATCAAAGAAAGAAGGGCCTCCCACATATCAGCATATGCTGATGAAACAAAATAAACCAAGTAACTATTATTCAACTTTAATTAATCTTGTGACTTTTACTTTGTTTTAATTTTTTTCTGCTCTCTTCTGGACCTTTGACATTTCTTTGTCTGTTTGGAGTTACAAAAGCTCAAACCACACTTCCCACTCCAAATTGGTCTTGGAAATTATTTCCTCCAGTTCCTTGATAATGCATTTTCACTAAACTCACTTTCTTACAAAATTAAGGAGAATTGTTGCTCTCTTTGATGTGTGATCAGATGGGCCTGACTATCAAGAACTGTGTTTCTTAATGCAGTGGAATAGTAGGAAATGAATTACAAAGCAAGGAAAATAGTTTACAGTAAAACTGTCTTGCAAGATTGGGAACACAGGTCTTGAAATGATAGAAATTTCCAAAAGGATGTGAATATGCAGAAAGGAATAAGAAAGAACCAGAAATAAAATCTGGTTTTAAGTTTGCCTTTGCAAATTTTCCAAACTGTAGCAAAGAAGAAAAAATCAATGGCCTTCTCTAGAGATTATAGAGGTTTAAATGTCAGTGATTATTCTCCACTAAACAATGCAAACATTTCTCATAATCAAATATAGGTTAAGCAAGTTCTGCCAGTTAAATTTAAGTTCCCAGGTCATAAACTCCAGAAACACATCATCATCCTGGTGAAGTTATAAGGCAGAAAAAAATTTTCAACTTACTTTCTTTCTTTCAGGAACAATCTTTGATGACTTTATTATTATTATTATGCATAAAGTGCATACATTTTCCTTTGTCCAAAATTAGTAATCTTTTCTACATGCTTTGAGTAGAAGAACAATAATGTGATAATCAGTGCATTAAATTTTGTGGTTAATGATATATTTATCAATACAGAAGTCCCTGAAAGAATCACTGCTATCCCATATGAGACTTGTAAACATTAGAGACTCAGAGAACCCAATTTCAAAAGCATGAATGGAATCTATTACATCAACCCAAGGCAATAATTTAGATTTATTTAGAATTTATTTAGACCTCAGTGTAGTCTTGATTTGCATTCTTTTATAACTAATGGAGTTCAGCATCTCTTCAAGTGCTTTTTAGCCATTTATATTTACTCTTTGGAAAAGTGTCTGTTCATATCCTTTGCTCACTTTATAATTGTGTTGTTTGTTCTTTTGTTGTTGAGCTGTACAGAGGATATCAAGCCCTTATCCAATATGTGGTTTCCAAACATTTTCTCCCACTGACTTGGCTGCCTCTTTGCCTTTTTGACAAAGTCCTTTGAGGTACACAACTTGTTATTTTAAGGCGATCTCATTTGTCTGCTTTTTTTATTCATTGCTTGAGCTTTGGGAGCAAAATTTAAGCTACCTCCTATTACTAGGTCATGAAGCTGTTTCCCTGTTTTCTTCTGAGTGTTTCATGGTACTGAGTCTTATATTTAGAATTTATGTGACTGAGTATTTCATCTTGGTTCTTAATTGTGATAATGAATTGTGTATCTTCTGTGAGTTTAACTGGGACTTTTTCAAGGCTTGTAATCTCATTGTAGGAATTTAGACTAGATCATCTGGTTTATGTTTCTGGACAACGGTAAGGAATTTAATGCAATACTGGGTGAACTTTCACATATCTTTGCACTGAGACATTAAATATAATATAAGTTAGACAATCTGTAATATCTTTGAGTTTTTCTCTTGTTTAAATTGACAAGGCTAAAATGCTATCCTAGAATGACACTCAGAAGAGCAATTGTAATAGCAGAACAAGCCATCTGATATGAGGGTGGGAAAGAGGCATTCATCTTGCATCTTCTCTTCCAATAGGGAGGTATTATCTTTTAATAATAACTGTGGAAATTTGTTTCCTGTCATATTCCTTCTGCCTTAAAAGAAGCCTACAATAACTTTTAAGAGTATTATTTGAGTACAGCTGTAGTATAAGAGAAGCTGTGAAGATGAAAAGAGTTTTATGGGTCCACTTGTGGGCCCCAAAGATATTTTGACATCTAAACCCTGCACCTATGAATGTGACCTTATTTGGAAATAGGGTCATTGCAGAGGTAATGAAGTTAATATGAAGCCACAATAGATTAGGGTGGGCCCAGTCCAATATAAAATGTGCCCTTATTAGAAGAAGAGAAAACATAGATGCAGGCACAGAGAAAAGATGGCTATGTGAAGAGTAAACCCTTATGATCACGATTAAGAATTGGTTTATTAAAAATGACAACAAAACACAAGCCACCAAAATAAAGATGAGAAAAAATAAGTAAATTGGAATTCTTTAAAAATACACTTGTTTTGGTAGAAGGACACTATTGAGAAAGTAAAACGATAACTCACAGGTTGAAAAATTTGTAAGTCATATATCTGATAAGGGACTACCATATAGAATGTAAAGATAAGGACATGGTATCTAGAATATATAAATGTTCTTGCAACTCAACAGTAATTAAACACACCAATGCAAATCATCCAATGATTTGAATACATATATATCCAAAGAAGAAATGAACAACTATGTGAAAAATTCTCCATATCATTAGAGTTTAGATAATGTAAATGAAAACCACAATGAGATAACACTCCCTTCTATTAGAGTGACTTTAATAAGAAAGACAGACAATATTTAATGTCAGTGAGAAAGTGGAGAAATTTGATTCTTCATTTACAAATGGCAGGGATACAAAATAGCACAGCTACTTTTTCAAATGGTATGGTCGTTCAACAATGTGTCAAACACAGTGTGGTAGTTAGATTCAGCTGTCAACTTGGCCAGGTGAAGGCACTTAGTTTTGCTGCTGCAGACATGAGCCAATGGTATGTGAACCTCATCTGTTGCTAATTACATCTGAAGTCAGCTAAGAGGCGTACCTGCTGCAATGAATGATGTTGGACTTAATTTGCTGGTGCTTAAATGACAGAGTGCAACACAGCATAGCCCAAGCAGCTTGGCATACCTCATCTCAGCACTCAAAGCTCAGCCAAGGCCTTTGGAGATGCAGAAAGGAATCATCCTGGGGAAAGTTGTTGAAACCCAGAGGCCTGGAGAAAAGGCCAGCTGAGATTACCCTGAGCCTTCCCACATAAGAAAGAACCTCAGATGAAAGTTAGCTGCCTTTACTCTGAAGAACTAACAATAATAATCCCCTTTTATTAAAAGCCAATCTATCTCTGGTGTGTTTCATTCCAGCAGTTAGTAAACTAGAACATAGTTACTGTGTGATCCAGTAATTCCTCATCTATGTATATAGCCAAAATGAATTAACACAGATACCACCAGAAAAAAGTACATGTATATTCATAGTACCTTCATTTCCATAACTTAAAAGTGGAAACAACTCATTTGTCTATCAAGTGATGAATGGTAAACATAATTTGGTATATCTAAGCCATGGAATATTATCTGGCAATAAAAATGAATAAAGTGCTAACAATATGATGCAATAAGTTGTATTTTGAAAACTATGCAAATGGAAAGATACTATTTCAGTAGATCATATAATTAAACTTTTATGAAACTTGCCAAATAAACAAATCTACATATTAAAACATGTATTAGTGTTTGCTGAGAGCTGGGGGTGGAGAAAAGTCATAGGGAGTGACTGCTAACAGGTATTAGTTTTATTTTCAGGTAATGAAGATATTATAGTCTTAGGCTCTGGTAGTGGTTGCACCCATTAAATTGAAGTTTTTACTTTTGTGAATTCTATCATATGAGAATTATATCTTAATAAAGATGTTAAGAAAATGGTAGCAGAAAGGCAAGGTGAACATTAAAAACTGTAAAGAATATATACAGAATAGAACAAGGAAGAAAATATTAGTAACTGATGTAATTATTTTCTGGAACTAGCCAACTGTCCATGTTGGTATTTATAAAACTTTCCTCAGTTCTTCTATTTGTTTGTTTGCTTTGAAAAACAAACATCAGAGAAGCATTTTCCAGACAGATAATGAAGTGTAAAAACAGTTACACTGAACTGGCTGAGGGCAAAGTACTACCCATATAATATCGTGTAATAGAGGAAGAGGAATAAGTCTTTTTAAAAGGGAATCAAGAGAGCATTTGAACTCCCATAAACAGAAAACTGGAGGATTCCTGAAAGCATAGGAAAATAAGAGGGGTCCCTGGCTCCACTGAGTTTCAGATAAGAAAGAGAGGATCCTGCAATTTGCATTTCTGTAGGCTGATCATCTTGAAAGAGGCTAAGATGTGAAGAAAACCACTATTTAAAGCAGACCCACTTTGCAAAAAATGTGCAAAGCCAATTTGTTTTGGTCTGTTATTTTGTTACCTCCTGGCACCAAGAAAGTATTTACCACATCACTAAATGGATATAGACTTATGGGACAGAAAACTCTGGGACTAAACCCCAAAGGTAGCACTTTAAATAATTAAAATGCACAGTGTGTAAAAACAGATTACAAAAAAGAGACAACAAATGATTGTCCATCCAAATAAACAAAATAAAAACTAGAAACCCTCAAAGAAGAGGGCAAGATTTTGAATATACAGGACAAAATGTTTAAAGAAATGATCTCAATAAATAATCATCAATATAGTCAAGGAAATAAATATAAGAATGGAGAATGAACTAGAGGATATGAGGAAAACATGAATGAACAATATGAAACCTTAATATACAAGGAAATATTTGCAAAAATGTGCCAAAGAGGTACTGGATTTGAAGAACAAAATAACTGAAAAGAAAGAAGTCCTAGAGGGTAGCAAAAACAGATTAGAGCTGGAATAAAAAAGAATCAGTGATCATGAAAACAAAAAAACTTATTTGATTCAGACTGGGGAACAGAAGAAACATGAATGAAGCAAACAGAATCTCAGAGACCTTAGGACAAAAGTGTACCAATATATGCCTTATATTGAATTCCTAGAAAGAGAATAAAGGGCAGAAGGAATGTTCAAAGAAATAACAGTAGGTAATTTCCCAAATATAATGAAAATGTGAATATGCATATTCAAGAAACCCACAGGCCATAAGCAAGCACACACATAATAAATTCAAAATAAGCACACTTGTAAAGATAGTACTCAAATTGGCCAAGCAAAGGACAAGATGTGAGTTCTGAAAACTGCAAGAGAAAAAGAAAAATTTTTGTACAAGGAGTACTAATAAGATCTAGGGCAATTTCTCATCAGAAACTATGGAAGCAAGAAGGCAGTGAGACTAAATATTAAATGCTTAAATAATACAATTCACACACAAAAATTTTAAATCCACTGAGATTTCTTTCAAAAAATATGTGAGAAAAAGATACAAATACTTCCAGACAAACAACATCTGAAGAAGTTCACTACCAGTAGATCCTTCCTTCCAAGTATTACTAAAGGGAAAGGACTGTAGAGAGAAGAGACATAAAGACCTTTTCTTTTTAAGACCACTTTTGAAGGTAAAAGTAATATGTAAGCAATATGAAAATTTACCAATGCCAGTAGTACTTCTTGCAATTTTTGGTATGAAACAACACTTCTTATATCAAACAAGTTCTAAAATGCAAAGGTACAAAAGTAAAGATAAATCTATCATTTTGGATATATGATGTATAAAGATGTGATTTGTAACAAGTACGACAAATGGTGAGGAGCAGGGATTTATAGAAACACTGTAAGTATATTCCATTTATGTTAAGTTGGCAACAAATCACCTTTGATTCTTATAGATTTATGAAGCTAAATTTTATGCTATAGAAACTAAAAGTAATTATATAAAAAATATATTTCAAAAAAATGAGAGAAGACCTAAAATGTTAAAATATAAAAAATAAAATATATATGAAAGTAGAAATTAATGGAGAATAAACAAAAACATAAGATAGTTATTTTAAAATATCAATAAAATCTACTAACTTATAACTGAGTTTATGAGGTCAACAAAGAAAAAGGACATATATAAGTAAAATCAGAAATGAATTGGGAACATTATTATCAAATCCATAAAAATGGATGTAAACAGATACTTCAAAGAAGTCATATGGCTTTTGGGTTCCAAGATGGCAGCTTAGTGAGGTGTGGAACTTAGTTTGTCCTCCAGAGCAGCTAGTAAATAATCAGGAACAGTACTAAACAATGCTGGGGCCACATCAGTGACCAGACACACAGCATACACCAGACTGGACAAGTTGGACCAGCTGCAATCCCACCCAAAACTGTGAATGCCCCAGGCCACAAAAATTGGCATCCCTCCCCCAAGGCTGTCTCCCAGAGAGAAAAGGGAAGAGAATTTGCTAACAGTAAGGGGCTGAACTCAACCAAGCTTCAATTGCGGAATTAATTAACAAATTCTGACTACTAAAAAATAGGCCTCCAGCTCAGCAAATCCTTGAATAAAAGCTAACGTTACAAGTTTTTTTTTTCCCAGCAGCGAGTGGGCAGGGCTGATGGAAAAAAAGAAAAAAAACAAGGTTTTTTTTTTTTATCAGACAGCACAAAATACATGAAAAGGTCTGGACTCTAAAAAAAGAGGAGGCACATAAGACCTGGAGATACATAGAACAACATACCAACTTAAGTTCTTGATTAACAAACCTGAGGAATGGGGGTTCCTGCTCAGAAAAGGATTTTTTTTGCTGTGTTTCTATTGCTTAACTGCTCTTTAGATATAACTGCAAGGCTTCTCAGGCTCCAACTGCCCCAGGCAGGGGTGGACTTAAGCTTGTTTGAGATACAAAGAAGCTGGTCAGGTGACAGTAAGAGGTAATTTCCTAGAGGCTGTGCCTTCCTCAGGAGAGGGCTGGGGCCCAGCTCAGGTGGAATCCCTCCCTCAAGGAATTCAGGCCACAGGAACTAGAAATCTGAAGCAATTAAAGCCAGTATACAATCTCTACTCTGTCTCACCCATACTCTCAGCAAGAAGAGTTTGCTAAAGTTAAAGGCACCACAACACTTTATGCTGGTGGGACCTGCAGGCAGTCAAAGGCCACATGCTGGACAAGATAGGAAGAACACAAAATCTAGAGGTTTCATAGGAAAGTTTGTCAACCTGTTAGGTCTCACCCTCAGGGAAAACTGATGCAGATGATTCTATCCTCATGAGAGGAGGCCAACCTGGCCCGGGAAAATCCAGCTGGGGTCTATAAGACCTAAGTAGACCCTCCTAAGAAAAAAAAAGGCACCTTATAGGAAGGGCAAAAAGCAAGAAAATAAGAACTGGAAAATTCTGATCTGTTAATCAAAATCTATATTGGAGATCTAGAATAAGCTGAACTGAATGTCAAAGAACAAATAGAGAACAAATTCATCCAGCAAGAAAATCCTAGATAAAAGAGTGAAAACAATCTCCAGAATGAACTAGTTAAAGAAATTAAATGCCTAGATGTCAGCACAAAATGATGAATCATATTAGGAAAATTGAAGATATGGCCCAGCCAAAGGGAAACAACAACAACAACAACGCAAATGAGATATAGGAGTTTAAACAATTAATTCAGGATATTCGAACAGACATGGAAAATCTCATCAAAAATCAAATCAATGAATTTGGGAAGGTTATAAAGAAGGCAATGGGTGGACAAAAATAAGAAATCAAAAGTCTGAAAAAACAAATCACAAACTTAAGGGAATGAAAGGCCCTGTAGAAGAGATGAAGAAAACAATGGGAGCCTACAATGTTAAATTTCAACAAGCAGAAGATAGGATTAGTGAACTGAAGGATGGGACATCTGAAATCTGACAACCAAAAGAAATATCCAGTAAAGAATGGAAAATTACAAGCAGGGATTCAGATAATTGAATAATAATCTGAACTACACAAATATACATATTGTGGGTATCCTAGAAGGAGAAGAGAAGGGAAAAGGAGGAGAAACACTAATGGATGAAATTATCTCTAAAAATATCTCAACTCTTATGAAAGACTGAAAATGACAGATCCAAGAAATGCAGCATACTTCCAGCAGAAAAGATCCAAATAGACATACTCCAAGACACTTACTAATCAGAATGTCATATTTCAAAGAGAAAGAGAGAACTTTGAAAGCAGCAAAAGAAAAGCAATCCATCACATACATGGGAAGCCCAATAAGACTATGTGTAGATTTCTCAGTGGAAACCACGGAGGTAAGAAGACAATGGTATGATATATTTAAGATGTTAAAACAGAAAAACTGCCAATGAAGTATTCTGTATCCAACAAAATTGACCTTCAAAAATGAGGGAGAAATAAAAATATTTTCAGACAAAAAATCACTCAAAGAAGTTGTGATCAAGAGACAGCTCTGCAAGAAATGCTCAAAGGAACACTGGAAATAAGTAGGAAAAGACAGGGGAGAGAGGCTTGGAGAAGAGTGTAGAAATGAAGACTATCAGTAAAGGTAAAAAGAGGAAAAATTAGATATGGCATTTAAAATGGAAAAAACAAAATGATAGTATTGCCCTTAAATAATAAAACTGAATGTTAATGGCTAAAACTCTCCAATCAAAAGATGTAGACTGGCAGAATTGATTAAAAAACAGAACCCATCTATATGCTGTCCTACTGGAGATGCATTTTAGACCCAAGGACAAATACAGGTTGAAAGTGAAAGGTTGGAGAAAGGTATTTCATGCAAACAACAATCAGAAAAGAGCAGAAGTAGCTATACTTCTTCCAGCAAATTAGACTTCAAACATAAAACAGCTAAAAGAGAGAAAGAAGGACACTATCCATTAATAAAAGGCATAATTCAATAAGATGACATTGCAATCATGAATATTTATGCATTGAGTGAAAGTGCTCCAAAATACATGAGGTAAACACTGAAAACACCTAAGAGAGATATAGACACATCTACCACAATAGTTGGAGAATTCACTCCTTGCCTTTATCAATGGACAGAACATCTAAACAGAGGATCAATAAAGAAATAGAGAATTTGAATAATACCACAAATGAACTAGACTTAAGAGACATTTATAGAATGTTACACCCTACTACAGCAGGAGACATCTTTTTCTCAAGTGTTTATGGATCATTCTCAAGGATAGACCATATTCTTGGTCACAAAGCAAGTCTCACTAAATTTAAAAAGATTGAAATCATACAAAACATTTTATTGGATCATAAAAGAATGAAGTTGGAAATCAATAACAGGCAGAGGGCCAGAAAATTCACAAATATATGGAGGCTCAGCAACACACTCTTAAACAACCAGGGGTCAAGGAAGAAATTACAAGGGAAATCAGTAAATATCTTGAGGTAAATGAAAATGAAAACACAGCATATCAGTATTTATAGGATGCAGCAAAGGCAGTACTATGAGGGAAATTTATTGTCCTAAATGACTGTATCAAAAAAGAAGAAAGAGCAAAAATCAAGAAATTAACTGTTCATGTGGAAGAACTAAAGGAAGAACAGCAAACTAACCCCAAAGCAAGCAAAATGAAAGAGATAATGAAAATAAGAGCATAAATAAATGATATTGAGAGCATGTAAATAAATAAAATTGGAAATCAAAGAGGATACATAATTACTGACCCCTCAGAAATAAAGGAGGTAATGAGAGGATACTATGAACAACTTAATGCTAATAAACTAGACAATATAGATGAAATGGACAATTCCTAGAAAGGCATGAACAACCAACATTGACTCAAGAAGAAATAGACAACCTCAACAAGCCAATCACAAATAAAGAAATTGAATCAGTCATTAAGAAGCTCCCCAAAATGAAAAGCCCAGGACCAGATGGTTTCACCTGTGAATTCTGCTAAACATTCAAGAAAAGAATTAGTACCAATAATGCTCAAACTCTACAAAAAAAATTGAAGAGGAAGAAGGCAACTTAATTCATTCTATGAAGCCAACATCATCCTCATGCCAAAGTCAGACAAAGACACTACAAGAAAAGAAAATTACAGACCAATCACTCTAAAGAATATAGATACAAAAATCCTCAACAAAATTCTCACAAATCGAATCCAGCAACACACTAAAAGAATTATACACCATGACCAAATAAGATTCGTCCCAGGTATGCAAGGATGCTTCAACATAAGAAAATCAATTAATGTAGTACACCACATTGACAAATCAAAGTAGAAAAACCACATGATCATCTTGATTGATGCAGAAATGGCATTTGACAAAATTCGACATCTTTTCTTGTTGAAAACACTTCAGATGATAGGAGTAGATGAGAACTTCCTCAACATGATAAAGGGAATATATGAAAATCCACAGCTAATATCATCCTCAATGGGAAAAAATTGAAACCTTTGCCCCTAATATCAAGTATGACAAGTATGCCCACTGACACCATTGTTATTCAACATTGTGTTGGAAGTTCTAGCTGGAGAAATTAGAAAAGAAAAAGAAATGCAAGGCATTAAAACTGGAAAGGAAGAAGTAAAACTCTCACTGCAGATGATATGATACTATATTGCAAAAAACCCTGAAAAATCCACAGCTAAACTACTAGAGCTCATAAATGAGGACAGCAAAGTGGCAGGTTACAAGAGCAATATTAAAAAATCTGTAGTGTTTATACATACTAGTAATGAGCAATCTAAGGAGGAAATCAAGAAGAAAATTCCATTTACAATTGCAACCAAAAGAATAAAATATTTTGAAATAAATTTAACTAAGGATACAAAAGACCTATACAAAGAAAATTACAAGAAATTGCTAAAAGAAATCACAGAAGGCCTAAATAAGTGGAAGGGCATACCATGTTTAGACTAAAAATAGTTAAGATAAAATTCTACTTAAGTTGATGTATAGATTCAATGCAATACCAATTAAAATCCCAAAAACTTACTTTGTAGAAATAGAAAAAACAAAAACGAAATTTATCTGGAAGGGAAGAATGCCCCAAATACCTAAAAATATCCTGAGAAAGAAAGATGAAGTCACAAATCTCATGCTACCTGACTTTAATGTGTATTATGAAGTTACTGTGGTCAAAACAGCATGATACTGGCATAAAGATAGATATACTGACCAATGGAAATGAATAGAGTGTTCAGATATAGATTCTCATCTATGGACAATTTGATAAGGCAGTCAAGCCAATCCACCTAGGGCAGAACAGTCTCTTCAATTAATGGTGTTTGGAGAACAGGATTTCACATAAAAAAGAATGAAAGAGGATCCATATCTTACACCCTATCAAAAATGAACTCAGTATAGATCAAAGACCTAAATGTTAGGTCTAAGACCATAAAACTTTTAGAAGAAAATATGGGGAAATATCTTATAAAACTTGTAATAGAAGGTGGTTTCCTGGATTTTACACCCTAAACAGGAATGAAATAGATAAATGGGAACTCCTCAAAATTAAACACTTTTGTACATCAAGGAACTTTGCCAAGAATATATAAAGTGAGCCAACACAATGGGAGACAATATTTGGAAATGACATATCTGTTAAAGGTCTAGTATGGAGAATATATAAAGAGATTGTTCAACTCAACAACAAAAAGACAAGCAACACAATTACAAAATGGGCAAAAGACAGGAACAGACATTTTTCAGAAGAGGAAATACAAATGGCCAAAAGGCACATGAAAAAATGCTCAACGTCCCTGGTTATTAAGGAAATGCAAATCAAAGCTGCTATGAGATATCATCTCACACCCACCAGGATGGCCATTATCAATAAAACAGAAAATGACAAGTACTGGAGAGGATGTGGAGAAAGAGGCACACTTATCCACTGTTGATGGGAATCTAAAATGGTACAACTGCTGTGTAAGGCAGTTTGGAGATTCCTCAGGAAGGTAAGGATAGAATTGTCATATGATCCAGCAATCTTATTGCTAGGTATTTATTCATAGGACATGAGGGCAAGAACACAAATGGACATACACCAGTATTTATAGCAGCATTATTTACAATTCCCAAGAGATGGAAAGGGTCCAAATGCCCATGAACAGATGAGTGGCTAGATAAGCTGTGCTATATAGATACAATGTGCTATATAGATACATAATATTTTATGTAGCTGTAAGACAAAATAAAGTCATGAAGCATGCAACAATGTGGATGCACCTTGAGGACATTATGCTGAGTGTGATTAGTCAGAAACAAAAGGACAAGTGCTGTATGGTCTCACTGATATGAGCTAACATAAATGAATGAACTTGGAGAATTTCAGTTTAGAAGAGAGGTCATAAGGAGATAGAAATAAGATAACTATTGAGTAACTGGAGCTGAAGGGATACAGATTATGCAACAGGATTGATTGTAAAAAATTCTGAAGTGGACAGCACAATACTACCTGATTTTAGCACAATAACATAAGCACACTGAATGAAACTGAATGTGAGAATGATAGAGGAAGGAGGGCTGGGGGCACATATGCAACCAGAAGGAAAGTTAGACAATAAAGACTGAGATGGCATACTCTAGGAATGACGAGGGTGTACAATGATAGTGACTAAATGTACAAATTAAAAAAAAATTTTATGAGGAAGAACAAAGGAAAGTCAATAGTGTAGGGCATTGAAAATAGATATTCATTAATATTTAAAAACTTCAATGTCTGCGTGAAACTAAAGCAAAAAAATTTGGTACAAAATTTATATTTTGACTAGTGCATTTCCTAATATAACCTATATAGACAGTTTAATTGAACACCATAAGTACATGGAACCATGAATAGGGCATGAAATTTTGTAGGTTTGTCCAGTATGATGTTCCAATAAATGTAAGATTGATTTGAACAGTGAATAAAGAAGTATTTGTGCAGTCCCCTTGGGGGAGTGGCAAGAAAGGGGAAAAATTAACTTTCCCATTTGGAAAATTCCTGATATCTTGAAGAAGTTTGGACAACCAGATCGATAGCTGAGGCCTCAATCTTGGGGTTTGTTCATTTGAAACTTATCCCTGCAAAGGATAAGCTGAGCCTACTTAAAATTAGGACTATGTGTCACCCCCAGAGAACCTCTTTTGTGCTCAGATGTGGCCTATCTCTCTCTCATCAACTCAGCAAGCAAACTCACTGCTGTCCCCCACTCTACATGAGATATGACTCCCAGGGGGGTAAACCTCCCTGGCAATGTGGGACAGAAGTCCTAGAATGAGTTGGGACTCAGCATCAAGGAATTGAGAAAACTGTCTCAACTGAAAGGGGGAAGAGAGAAATAAGACAAAAGAACATTTCAGTAGCTGAGAGATTTCAAACAGAGTTGAGAGGTTATCCTGGAGTTTATTATTATGCATTATATAGGTATTCCCTTTTTAGGTTAAGGTGTATTGGAGAGGTGAAAGGAAAGTGCCTGAAACTGCAGTGATGTGTCAATTAGCCATATTTTTGAAGATGATTTCATAATGATATAGCTTTCACAATATGACTGTGTGAATGTGAAAACTTTGTGTTGATGCTCCTTTTATCTACAGTATAGACAGATGAGTAAAAATATGGATAAAAAATAACTAATAGGGGAAATGAATGCTGAAATAAGTTGAGTAGATTGAAATACTAGTGATGAATGAAAGAATGTAGTAAAGGACATAAGAAAAATAGGAGGAACAAAGTTTAAAATATATTGGGTAAATGAAAATACTAGTGGTCAATGAGAAGGAGGGGTAAGGGATATGGTATGTATGAGTTTTATCCTTTTGTTTCTTTTTCTGGAGTGATGCAAATGTTCTAAGAAATGATCATGGATGGATATACAACTATGTGATGATATTGTGAGCCATTGATTGTACACCATGTATGGAATGTTCATTTGTTAAGAATGTTTATGTTTGTATGTTTGTGTATTGTTTTGTTTTGACAATAAAACTATGAAAAAAGAAAAAAGAAGTCATATGGTAGCAAATTAGATAATATGAAATAGAAAATTCCTAGTAACTGTCAAATCACTTACATTGACTAATGAAAAAATAGATCTCAAAATACCAATAGTGAAGAGATTGAATCATTAATCAAAAACTTCAAAGCAAAGAAAAGTCCAAAACTAGAGGTCTTCATAGGTGAAACGTATCACATACTTTAAAAAGAATTACCAACAATAATGCTCAAACTGTTGCAAAAAAAATTGAAATTGAAGAAGAAGCATAATTCCTAATACATTCCATGAGGTCTGTATCACCCTAAATCAAAAGTCAGATAAATATAAATCAAGATAAAAAAACAAATATCTTTTATGAATGTAGATGCAAATGTCCTTAATATCATACTGGATGATCTCGCTACAGAATTTAGGTAGAGAAAGAAATGAAAGTGATCCAAATTAGAAAGGAAAGCATGAGCCCATTTACAGAAAATTCTGAAATATCCACAACAAAGCTAAAAGAACTAAAAAAATGAATTAGGCAGAATAGCAAGTCATAAGATCAACACTAAGAAGAAAACAGTGTTTCTATACAGCTTTGTTTTTGTTTTTGACAGGGGCGGTGTGCTGGTTTGAAATGATGTGTGTCCCCTAGAAAAGCCATGTTTTAATCCTAATCTCATGTTGTAAAGACAACCGTTTCTTCTAATTCCTATGCAGCATTGTATGTTCGAATCTGTAATTGGATCACCTCCCTGGAGATGTGATGTAATCGAAGTGGTTATTAAAATGGATTAGGTGATGATATGTCTCCACCCATTAACATGGTTTTTGATAAGTTTCTGGAATCCTTTAAAGGAGGAAACATTTTGGAGAATGAAGGTGATTCAGAGAGAGCAGAGAAGAATGACATAGCCATGAGAATCAGAGAGCCCACAAGCCAGTGACCTTTGGAGATGAAGAAGGAAAACGTCTCCCAGGGAGCTTCCTGAAACCAGAAGCCAGGAGAGAAACTAGCAGATGATGTGTTCTCCATGTGTCCTTCCAGCTGAGAGAGAAGCCCTGACTGTGTTTGCCATGTGCCTTCTCACTTGACAGAGAAACCCTGAACTTCATTGACCTTCCAGAACTAAGGTATCTTTCCCTGGAAGGATGCCTTTGAATATTTCTATAGACTTGTTTTAATTGGGACATTTTCTTGGCCTTAGAACTGTAAACTAGCAAATTATTAAATTCCTCTTTTTAAAAATCATTCTGTTTCTGGTATATTCTACTCTAGCAGCTAGAAAACTACAACAGGCAGGTTCCAGAACTCAAACTCGGGTCTCTGGCAAGATAGGCAAGAATTCCGCCACTGCACCACCATTGCATCACCCTCTATACAGTTTTTTTAAACATTTTTTATTGTGAAATATATACAAAAAACAATAAATTTCAACATACATTTTAACAAGTAGTTATGGAACAGATTTCACAGTTTGGTATGGGTTACAGTTCCACAATTTCAGGTTATTACTTCTAGCACCTGCAAAACACTGGAGACTGACAGAAATGTCAATATATTGATTCAGTGGACATATTAATTTGTTAAATCCTATCTTCTCTGTTATATTCCTTCTCTTTAAATAACATATACGCCAAAAAGCAACACATTTCAAAGTACATCACAACAAATAGTTGTAGAACAGATTTCACAGTTTGGTATGAGTTACAATTCCACAATATTAGGTTTTTATTTCTAGCTGCTCAAAGTTATTGGAAGCTAAAAGAAGTATCAGTAAAATGATTCAGCACTCATTTGTCAAACCCAACTTTCTCTGCATAACTTCTCCATTACCTCTCATCCTTCTCATACTCTGTAAGATATTTGGGCTATGCCCATTCTAAATTGTTTTTTAACTTTTTTTGTTATATATTATTATTATATTTTGTTATATATATATGTATGTATATATACAAAGCAAAGAAATAAAAAAAATCAGTATTTTTCAAAGCATTCTTCAAAAAGTGGTTGTGGGATAGATCTCAGAATTTGTCATGGACTAACATATGATCCTTTCATATTTTTCCTTCTAGATGCTCCAGAATATAGGAAGATAGAGGGCTTAAATACTTTTTATCATCATAGTTGACTTTTTTCCCTTTTTTTATGTGAACAATAACTTATATACAAAAATGCTATAAATGTCAAAGCACAGCAGCACAATTAGTTGTAGAACATATTTCAGACTTTGACATGGGTTACAATTTCACACTCTTAGGTTTTTAGTTCTAGCTACTCTAAAATACTGTGGACTGAAAGAGATATCAATTTAATGATTCAGCATTCATATTCATTTGTTAAGTCCTATCTTCTTTGTGTAATTACACCATCACTTTTGATCTTTCCATACTTCTCTCAGGGTGGTTAGGGCTATGGCAATTCTAAATTTTTGATATTGGAAAGGTCTGTCACTAATATGGATAGGGAGATGGGACTATCTGATTTTCTGGAGAGGCTGGGATAGGTGACAGGACTATGGGACCAGGGACCTATCTGGTGGTTGTAGATTTCTGTAAAGTGACTGCAGTGCCTGGAAACCTTATGGAATCTTATATTGCCCTAGGTGTTCTTTAGGATTGGCTAAAACGGTCCTGGTCGGGGGTTGGCAGGTTATGATACATGGCAAGGTCTACCTGAAACTTGCATAAGAGCAACCTCCAGAACAGTCTCTTGACTCTATTTGAACTCTCTCTGCCACTGATACATTATTTTTTACTATTCCCTTACATTGATCACTAGAATCTCAGTCTACTAAATTTATTTTAACATTTGTTCCACTATTATTTATTGATTTTTAATCCATATGTTTTACTCATCTGCCCATACCAAGGACAAAAGGAGCATCAGACACAAGGTTTTCACAATCACAAAGTCACATTGTGAAAGCCATATCATTATACAATCATCTTCAAGAAACATGGTCACTGGAACACACCTCTATATTCTCAGGTACTTCTCTCCAGCCTCTTCAATATACCTTAACTAAAGAGGTGTTGTTGATATAATGTGTAATAATAACCTCCTGGCTAACCTCTCAACTCTGTTTGAAATCTCACAGCCATTGACACTTTATTTAGTCTAATTTCTCTCTTCCCCCTTTTGGTCAAGAAGGTTTTCTCAATCCCTTGATGCTGGGTACCAGTTCATTCTAGGATTTCTGTCCCACATTGCCATGAAGATTTAACTTCAGGGAGTCATGTCCCATGTAGAGGGCATGCGATTTTGCTTGTTGTGTTGGCTGAGAGAGAGAGGCCACATTGGCACAACAAAAGAGGTTCTTTGGAAGTGGCTCTAAGCCCTAATTTAAGTAGTTTTAGCCTATCTTTTGCAGGGATAGGCTTCATGTGAACAAACTCTAAGATTGAGGACTCAGCCTATTGCTTTGATTGTTCTCACTGCTTGTGAGAATATGAGAAATTTTCCACATGAGGAAGTTTAATTTTCCCCCTTTCTCACAATTCCCCCAAGGGGTCTTTTCAAATACTTTTTTATCCACTGTTCAAATCACTCTGGTATTTATTGGAGCATCACTCTGGACAAACCTACACATTTTCATGCCCTACTCAAGGTTTCATGTACTCATGGTGTTCAATTAAACTGTCTGTATAAGGTATATTAGGGAATGCACTAGTCAAAATATAAATTTTGTACCAAATAAACATTTATTTGCTTTAGTCTCACATATAAATTAAAGTTTTAAAATATGAGTTACCATCTATTTTCAACACCCTGCAGTATTGACATTCCTTTGTCTTCCTCATGCAAAAACATTTTAAATTTGTACATTTAGTCACTATCATTGTACACTCTTAGATTATACTATCTCAGTCTTTATTGTCTATCTTTCCTTCTGATTTCATTTGTGCTCCCAGCCCTCCTCCCTCTATCACTCTCACATTCAGCTTCATTCAGTGTACTAACATTATTGTATTTCACTTAGGTAGTATTGTGCTATCAATTTCTGAATTTTTACAATCAGTCCAGTTGCACAGCCTATATCCCTTCAGCTCCAATTACCCAATACCTACTCTATTTCTATCTCCTGATGATCTCAGTTCTTAACTGAAATTCTCTGTTTATTCACTAATGTTAGTTCATATCAATGAGACCATACACTATTTGCCCTTTTGTTTCTAGCTAATTTCATTCAGCATAATGACCTCAAGGTCCAACCATGTTGTTAAATACTTTGTATCTTTATTCTGTCTTACAGCTGCATAATATTTCATTGTATCTATATACCACAGCTTGTTTAGCCACTCTTCAACTGATGGACATTTGGACTGTTTCCATCTCTTTGCACCTGTAAATAATGCTACTGTAAACATTGGTGTGCAAATGTACTTTTGTGTCCTTGCCCTCACGTCCTCTGAGTAGATACCTAATAATGATACTGCCAGATCACATGGCAATTATAAAGTTAACTTCCTGAGGAATCTCCAAACCACCTTTCACAGTGGTTGTAATATTTGACCTTCCCACCAACAGTGGAAAAGTGTGCCTCTTTCTCCACATCCTCACCAGCACTTATCATTTTCTGTTGTATTGATAATGGCCACTCTGGTGGGTGTTATATGATATCTCATTGTAGTTTTGATTTGCATTGTCCTAATAGCCAGGGACATTGAGCATCTTTTCATGTGCCTTTTGGCCATTTATAGTTCCTGTATTAATTACACTCTTTTTCCCCTTTTGGTCAGAATGTAATTGTTGATCCCACAGTTCAAGGTCTGGATTCATCACTGGTAGTCCTCTCCTATGTCACCAGGGAGACTTTTACTCCTGAATGTCATGTCCCACAAAGAGGGGAGGGCAATGATTTCAATTGTAGATTTGGGCTTAGAGAGACTGAGGAGACATCTGAGCAACAACAGAGGTCCTCCAGTAGTAAGTCTTCTGCATGCCTATGGGTAGTCTAAGCTTCTCCACTACTTACATAAGCTTCATGAGAGTAAGTCTCATGATCGGTGGCATGGCCTATTGAGTTAGGTATCCCTAACATTTGGCACAGTATCAGGGGATTCACTGATCATAAGGTTTAATAGTTCCATAGTCTTTCTCCTCTCCTTCTTGGGACTTTGACAATACTTTTTATTATCTGCTTAATAAACTCTAGGATCTCTCCAGGCTTTACAATAATCTATACAGGATTAAAGGACCTCTTTCTAATTCTGTGCTTCCTGTGTTTCAGTTGTTCAAATTACCTATACAGATAGGTTGAATTAGATTATGCACTACTGATAATTTCAGTTCCAGATCAAAATAAACCTTCCTTCCATTGGTCTCAAAGAGTATGTGTAGTTCTAAAATATAGGTATTGTCTTCCTTAACCCTATATTCTGAACTACTTTAACCCCAATTTGCTCAGCTTCGTACTTACCTCTAAACATCAGGTTATATACATAAAAACAGCCTCTCAAAATCCAGAAAAAACAATCACCACTCTGGACTTAATGTGTCTGCTCTAAAAGCTTAAATCTAGGCCCCTGATTCTTTATAAGCATTTTCAAAAGGTTATCATACCATTGTTGTTCTTTTGTTTCTGATTTATTTTGTCTCACCAAATTTCTCACATGTTCATTCACATCATTGCATGCCTCATGATAATGTTCCTTTTTGTAGCAGCCTTCTTTGTGTCATATGATATCTTTATATTTAAAGGTTATTTTGTCTGATATTAGTATAACTACTTCCTGCTTTCTTTTGATTCCAATGTGCATGGAAAATCATTTTCCATCCTTTCACTTTCAATCTATTTGTATTCTTGTGTCAAAGATGAATCTCTTGTAAGAAGCATATAGCTGGATTATGTTTCTTAATCCATTCTGCCAATCTGTATCTTTTAATTTGTAAATTTCATCTGTTAACATTCAAAGTTATTACTGAAAATGTGTTTCTTGATTCCACATTCTTATCTTTTAAATTTTATTTGTCAGATCTATGTATTCTTTTCACTCTTTCTCTTCATATTGTTTAAATTACCCTTAATGATACTCTTCAATTCTGTGCCCACCTCCAGACCTCTCTCTTCTATCTTGTTTTTCAGTCAGCAGAACTCCTTTTAGTATTTCTTGTACGGCTGGTCTCTTGTTGACAAATTCTTTCAGGACCTCTTTGTGAAAACTTTAATCTCTCCCTCAATTTTGAAGGACAGTTTGGCTAAGTACAGAATTCTTAGCTGGAAGTTTTTTTCTTTCAGGATCTTGAATATATTATGCCACTGCCTTCTTGCCTCCAGGGTGCTAGTTTCATAGTCTGAAGTCAGTCTTATTTGATTTCCCTTGTATGTAGTAGATTGTTTTCCTCTTGCTGCTTTCAGGATTTTCTGCTTCTCTTCAACATTGACACACTGATTAGTATGTGCCTTGGGAAAGGCCAATTTGGATTTATTCTGCTTGGAATTCTGTGGGCTTCTTTGACTTACATATTTATGTTCTTTATGAGAGTTGGGAAGTCTTACCCCATTATATCCTCAACTACTGTTCCTAGCCCTTTACTCCTCTCTTCTTCTTCTGGGATTCCAATGATTCTTATATTTGTACACTTTGTTTTGTCTATCATTTCCTGAGTTCCCATTCAAATTTCCATCTTTTTTGATGTTTGCTGTTTTGAGTCTTCAAAGTCAATAGAAGTAGGCACAGAAGCAAGATTGCTATGTGGTGACTGAAACATAAGTTGTGCTTCCACAAGCCAGGGGAAACAAAGATTGGCAGTGACCACTAGAAAATAGGATAACATGAGAAAGACCCTCTCCTAGAACTTTCAGAGAGAGTGTGACCCTTCCAACACCTGAATTCAGATTTTGAGGCTCTTAAACTGTAAAAATAGGTTTCTTTTTATAAAAATAATTTAGTTTGTTTTCTTCCCATTGGGAAGCTTCCTTCACATTGCACTTTCACTTATTTCCTGACACTTTAATTTCCATTTACTTAGAATTTTAGGAGATAGCTACAGAATGAATTATCTTTCACTATTCTTAAATAAATAATTTAGCCAGCATCCATTACTGAGTAGTCCTTTCTTTTTCCATGTCATATATTTTATTCACATATCAGATTTCACATGAGAAAGTCATAGATTTCAACTATTATAGAATTATTGCTTCTTTTTTCATAATTGACATGAAATTTAGCACTGTAAGAGCAAATGATAACATTCATACTTGGTACCAATTTCAACTGCACTAAATGGAAAAATTTGCATTCCCTAAAGGGTCAAAATGTTTTTTTACATATTTCATCAATTTTGCACTTTCATTCATAATGATTTTGTGTTTCCATATGATAGACATTTAATTTTTTATTCAGAGGTGCCACAACTCATTTTTCAGTATTCCTGCTTTAGCAATGCTTTCAGGAAAAATATTTTGAAAATTTGTGACCTGAATACTCCAGAAACAAAATCATCTGGTAAGATTGTTACTCTTCCCTCAACTAACCAAGTTTCCTGAAGAGTCTAAAAATAATACTGAACAATACTCATAGAAATTTGAATAGGAGAAATTCCATTCATGAAACTTGAAACCACAGCTTGCTTTTTAGGATTTAATACATATACTCTCTGAATGATTAAAAGAAGGTGGCTGAAAAATAAAAATGATACTATTAAGGATCACTGAAATTACAAGATTCACTCCCATATGAAAACTCCCAACAGTTTCCAGCTATTTCCACAGCCCACTGATTAGTCCTCTTGGTGGAGTCCTCTCATGTGGCAAAACTCAACCCAGACAGCAAATTAGCCTTCCCCAAAACTAAAGAAATAAGTTATCCAGAGAGATTGCATGATGTATCCAAATAATACAAAGCACAAATAAAGAGAGAATAAATCAAGAATTTTTTGAAATGCAGCCATTTTTAAAATATACAAAAAAAGCTTCCACAAACAATTGCCATTTTCATTGAAATTAAATATGCAGCTTTCGATGTGATAAAGATAATTTTGGTTTTCTATGGAAAGGTCAGAAACTATTACATAACTTCCAATGCTTGACTGAAAGTGGCGTGTGCTTGTTTTTAAAGCAGCCAGAATATAGAAACTAAACTTGCATTATACTTTTATTAGTAGACCTTGTGCTGGTTTGAAATGATGTATGTACCTTAGAAAAGTCATGTTTTAATCCTAATCCCATTTGTAAAGGCAGCATGCTGGTTTGAAAGGATTTATGTCCCCTAGAAAAGCCATATTTTAAACCTAATCCCATTTTGTAAAGACAATCATTTCTTCTAATACCTATTCAGCATTGTATGTTTGAATCTGTAATTAGATAATCTCTCTGGAGATGTGGTGCAATCGAGAGTTGTTGTTGTTAAGGTGGATTAGGTGATGACATGTCTCCACCCATTTGGGTGGGTCTTGATTAGTTTCTGAAGTCCTATAAAAGAGGAAACATTTTGGAGAATGAGTGAGATTCTGAGAGAGTGGAGAATGATGCATCCATGAGAAGAAAAGTTCACTAGCCAGTGCCCTTTGGAGATGAAGAAAGAAAATGCCTCTGGGGGAGCTTCATGAAACAGGAAGCCAGGAGGAGGAAGCTAGCAGATGATTCCATATTCACCATGTGCCCTTCCAGATGAGAGAGGAAACCTGAACTTGTTTATCATGTGCTTTTCCAAATGAGAGAGAAAATTCTGACTTTGTTTGCCATGTTCCCTTCCACTTACCAGGAAAAGAAGATAGCAGATGATACCATGTCCACCATGTGCCCTTCCAGATGAGAGAAGAACCCTGACTGTGTTCATCATGGGCCTTTCCAGATGAGAGGGAAACTCTGTGCTGTCCATGTGCCCTTCTCCTTGAGAAAGAAATCCTGAACTTCATCAGCCTTCTTGAACCAAGGCATCTTTCCCTGAATGCCTTAGATTGGATATTTCTATAGACTAGCTTTAATTGGGACATTTTATTGTCCTTAGAACTGTAAACTATCAACTTATAAAATTCCCCTTTTAAAAGCCGTTGTTTCTGGTATATTGCATTCTGGCAGCTAGCAAACTAGAAAATATTTCTGCTGCAGTCTGCAAATACCAAACATGTTGGATTGGCTTTTTCAATGGATAAGGGGAAGATTCTGGAAGAGTTGTGAGAAGTTTGATAGAGAAGGCCTAGGATACTTTGAGCAGTCTCTAAAGATACCTATGACCAGGATCTGGACAGAAATGTGGTATGTGCTATTGCAGACTGGAAGGAAGCGATCCTTGTTTTAAATAGCAGATAACCTGGAAAAACTGATTAGTGGCTCTGACTGGGAGGCTGATTTTAAAAGCCATAAACTTGAATATTTAACAGATGAGATCTCCAAATGAAATGTCAAAAGTGCAGACTGGTTTCCCCTCACAGTTTATAGTGAAATGCGACAGGAAAGAGATAAGCTGAGAACTGAACTCTTGGTTCAAAGAAACCAGAAATTGATGTTCTGGAGAATTCTCCAGAGAAAAGTGCCCCAAATGAGGATTTAACCAAATGTGGAACCAGCCAGTGATTTCAGAGGACACCAGGATTGGACATGGAGTTATCCAGGAAGGATTTGTTGAAACTCCAATGTCTGATGGGCATGATCCAAGGCTACTGCATAGAAAGCCAATGAGAGTGCTGTGGGACCTGTATAAAGAGAACCACTGCCAGTCTGTACTAGAGGATTCAGAAAAGGGACACATTGGAGGAAAAATAACTTCAGAGGCAAAACCATTGAGGCTGAAGTCTGAAGTCAAGAAGCCTGAGACCAAGAGAGTGGACCCACCCAAGCCCATGATGAGGGTGAGTTTGCCCCAAAGGCAGAGGATGGGCCTTCCACCTCCTTGCAATGGAAGAGTCAGGCCACCTCAGGCCTTGGAGAGGGTGAAACACATTCCTTGGGGTTTGGGTAGAGCCTAGCTGCCACCACATGGTAGGGTTAAGTGCATGCCCTGGAGATGGCAGAAAGCCCAGGTGCAGCCCTGATGCTTGGAAAGGATGGCACCAAGAAAAAGGTGGTCTCCCCAATGTTTCCCAAGGTTGCATTCAGAGAAAGGCAAGCCTATACATAGGCCCTTGGAAAGGGTGGGACTGCAGCTTTCAAAAGCCACAAAGATAAAAGACTCTCAGATTTTGAAATCTAATGCAGTTTGCCCTGTGGGTTTTTGAAACTGTATGGGTTCAGTGACCCCTGTATTCTTTCTTCCCTGTGGAAATGCATATATGTATCCCATGACTGTCCCTCCTTTGTATGTTGGCAGCAAATAACTTCTTATGAGTTTTCAAAGGTCCAGATCCAAAGGAAAATTTGCCTGAACAAGGACCACAGTTGTATCTAAGTTCGATGAGACTTTTTACTGGTTTTAATTTCATATTGCATTTTATTGTTTCTGAAATGCTTTGAAGTTTTCTGATATTGTGATGGAATGAATGCATTTTGGATATGGGAAAAACATGTCTTTTCTAGGGTCTAAAGGGTGGAATGTGCTTGCTTGAAATGATGTATGTACCCTAGAAAAGTCATGTTTTAATCCTAATCCCATGTTGTAAAGTCAGCCATTTCTTCTAATTCCTATTCAGTATTGTATGTTTGAAACTGTAATTAGATCATCTCCCTGGAAATGTGATTTAATCAAGAGTGGTTGTTAAGATGGATTAGGTGAAGACATGTCTCCACCCATTTGGGTAGGTCTTGATTAGTTTCTGAAGTTCTATAAAAGAGGAAACATTTTGGAGAATGAGTGAGATTCTGAGAGAGCACAGAATGATGCATCCATGAGGAGCAGATTCCACCAGCCAGTGACCTTTGGAGACCAAGAAGGAAAATGCCTCTAGGGGAGTTTCATGAAACAGGAAGCCAGGAGAAGCTAGGAGATGATGCCATGTTCACCATGTGTCCTTCCGGATGAGAGAGGAACCCTAACTGTGTTCATCATGTGCCTTTTCAGATGAGAGAGAAAACTCTGACTGTGCTCACCATGTGCCCTTCCCCTTGAGAAAGAAATCCTGAACTTCATCAGTCTTCTTGAACCAAGGCATCTTTCCCTGGATGCCTTAGATTGTACATTTCTATAGACTGCTTTTATTGGGACATTTTCTCATCCTTAGAATTGTAAACTATCAACTTTTTAAATGCTCCTTTTAAAAACCATTCTGTTTCTGGTGTACCACATTCTGGCAGCTAGTAAACTAGAACAACTCTGAAAGAAAAGAAGGAAGGGAAATATTGAAAAGTGACTACAGTTTGCTGTATGGAAATCAAACACAAAATTTTTTAGTTCTACACAGCATATCATAACTTTAATATAATGCCATTTTGGGCATGACAATTACTGTTCAATTATAGAAATGACATAAATTTGTTCTTATTTTTATTTATTTATTTTGGGGGAGTGCATGGTCTGGGAATTGAACCTGGGTCTCTTGCATGAAAGGCAAGCATTCTACCACTGAACCTCCCATGCACCATTTTGCTTTATTTTTATGATGGAAAGTTTCAGATAATATTATGCATATGGTCTCTTGATTACAAATGTTTATCTTTACTTAATTTTCTGGACTTTTCAAGGTTTGCATGCTGTAGAATTTATTAGAATTTCATTAATTTTTATGGTGGAATAATATAAAACTATGTTGAGTGAAGGAAGCCAGGCAGAGAAGGAAAACATTACATGCCTAAACTTATTTAAAATATGTAACACAAGAAAATTCATAAAAGTAAAATAAGTTAGTGGTTTCTGGAGCTGGAGGGATGAATAATAGCCAATATATTACTTAATGGGTAGAAAATTTCTGGTTTGGTTGATGAAAAAGCCTTGGTAATGGACATTGTCGACAGTTCAACATTACAAATTTAATTAATGCAACCGATTTTTAAAATGTAAATGGTTAAAATGGCAAATCAAACACAAATTGTATACAGTTTTAATAATAAAAAATACAATTTTATTATTATTTCAGAATAATAAAATACTGGATTTTTATGTTTTGATTTGAGAAACACTGTATATTTATGTCTCAAATTTCTCTGAAGTATTTATCAAGTAATCATCCTCCCTTAGCAAGTTTCAAATATAAGTAATTTAAATTGCGAGTTGTAGTATTAGTATATATTACTACATGTAATTCTTCCGATTGTAGCTATTTATTTGATCAATTAACTCCAAAATCCTTATTCTACTTAGAATTAAAATTATATCAGATAATATCAAGATAAATGCATTTATAAATATAATTCTATTCATAATTTTAAAGAACTATAATATATGTTTGCAATATGAGTTTCTCCATGAGATAGCATGATATCATTTCCAAATATTCCTATATTAAATGCTTAGATTTTTCTTTATAGCAATCTACTGTTTTTTTTTTAAGTTAATCATCTTTAGGGTGAACACTTGAGAAATACCTGAATATGTGACACAGTAACAGAATATAATGCAATTATTATCTCATAGGTCCTGGTTTTTTCACCAAAAGAATCTTATTTAGTTGTTATCATGACTTTTTAGTCTATTCTGCATCATGGGAGAGATGCAGAATCATCTGCATGGAAGAGAAACTTCATCTACAAAACCATATTAGTTACAGAAACATTTTCAGGACACTTAAGGATAAAATTTACCTCATATAAGTTTTTTGTTTGGTTGTTTGTTTGTTCTTAATTTGAGATCATAAAGACTTTCTCTATGCTTTACAGTGAGTTTTTTTACATTAAGACTTTTGGCTCATTTTGAATTAATTTTTTCTATATGATATGAGGTATCTCTCCAACCTCATTGTTTTGTATGTGTATGTTTCATCATGATTTGTTGATGAGACTATTCTTTTATTTGTTTTTATTTTTTATGTTCACTTCTATAAACAAGTACTTCTCTTTTATCTCATGCCCTATCCCCTGGTAACCTCTTATCTATTTTATATCTCTGCAACTTTGCAATTTCTAGTCATTGCTTATAAGTGATATCATTCAATGTTCATTCTTATGTTCCTTGTTCATTTCACTGAACATAATGTTTCAGCATTTCTCATAATTCATTTTCTCTTATAGCTGAATACATTCAACTGTGGCAGGTACCACTTTTTGTTTATTCTTTATTTGTTGATGGGCATTGGCATTGTTTCCAGCTTTTCTCTGTTGTTAATGGACTTCTATAAACACTGGTGTAAAAGAATCTATTTGCAGCTTTGTTTACACTCTCTTTGTATATATACCTAGAAGAGCAGTTGTTGAGTCAAAGGGTAGTTTTATATTTAATTTTTTGAAGAATCATCATAGTGATTCTCAGGCTGCACTATTTTACATTACCACCAACAATGCACTAGAATTCCAATGTCTTTGGAACCCTTTCCAACACTTGTTATTTTTTTTTTTAGTAATAGCCATCCTTACAGGTGCGAAGTAATAAATTGATTTTCTGATAAAAATCAATATATTTATTTTTATTAATTGTTATTTTTCTTTGCATCCAATATGAAAATGGACATTGCTAGGTGGAAATAATACTATGACCTTAACTCTCAGCACACAGACATGGTTAGGAATGCCCATTCAATAACTCTGCCTAATATTACACACAATCTTAAATGACTGTTCATCATGAATATCAGATAGCCAAAAGCATAAATACAGTCACAACACCTTCAAATTAAATATTTATTTACAGAAAAGGATGTTATTACATGAATATCTGATGGTTCACATGACAATGCAGACACAGATCTGAATATGACCATCTATCACTGGTATCTTCAATGCTTTCCCCTCGTCTCCACTGCCTGTGAATATCAGGTCTAACTTTACCTCCTGGTCTGTCAGTGCCACAATGTGCCCCCCACCATGTAATCTCAACCGAGGCTGCATATTTTCTACTCAGAGGGACCTCTAATCCTCACTGGTTAGTATTATGAAGGAATACAACTAAGTTGTGAGGTGGAGATTATGAGAAACAGTGAGTTAAAACTGGAGAAAGAAATCACATAGACGTCATCGTTCTTTTTTTTAATTTCCTAGGCTGCTGAAGCAAATAGCAAGAAATGTTTCACTTTGAACATTGGCAATTTGTTAGCTTATGATTTTGAGGCTAAAAGAAGTTTTAAATCAAGGTGACATCAAGGTAATGCTTTTTCACCAAAGATTTTAATGCTATGGGGTTTCTGATGGTGTTCCATGGTCTATAATTTGTCAAATGGCAAGGCACACGTTGGTGTCTCTAAGTTCTGTTGCTGTTCAGCTATATCTTCATCTTTCTCTCTTTGTATGGATTCCATTACTTATCAAGGACCCCAATAATAGATTTGAGACCCATCCTGATTGAGTGGGTCATATCATAAGTAAAATAGTCTGATCCATAAGTTCTGCTTACAATGTGTTCACACCACAGGAATAGATTAATTTTAAAAACATGTTTTCCTGGGGTGCATCCAGCTCCAAACCACCACACCCCACCCTTTGGACCCCAAAAGGTATGTTATTTCCATGTGAAATTTTTTTCCTTCCATCACAATATCTCAAAATTGTTAAGGCATTTCATTATAATGCTATGTACAAAGTCTCACCAAAATTGGTTATAGGTGTACCTTGACCTGGGGCACAATTCCTTTCTGTCTGTGGACCTGTGAATCCTCCATTACAAATTATCTGCTACCAATACACAATGGAGGGATATATATAGGATAAGCATTGCCATTCCCATAGGGAGGAATTGGAAGGGAAATCATAGTCATAGGCCTGAAACAAATTCTAAACCTTGCAGGGAATATTTGAGTAGATTTCAAGGTCTGAGAAATCTCTGGGCCTGATAAAGCAGCACCACCACACATTCCAAGTGCTTGTCAAGCAGTCACACTCTCCTAGAGTATTGGAGCCAAGGCTTCACCCTCTCCATGAATTGGGGTGGCAGCCAGGCACTCTTTGAATGTTGTGGCACAGGATCTTTCCTCTCAGAGTATTAGAATGGTGGCCAGACTCTTTGCAAACCCTGGGGCCTAGATTCCAGCCTCATATAACAATGAGGCAGCAGACATATTCTTGACAATCATTAGGCACAGAGTCTACTGTCTTATAATTGTAAGGTGTCAGCACTCTTCCTGAAAAATAGGCAGAAGGCCTGTCTTCTACAGGTGTGGGGCAGACACACCCTTTCCACACACAGGTGGGTTTGTTCCATTGGTCTGAGGAAGTATCTTCAATTCAGATCTCAGATTCCATGGCTTTTCTTTTGAAAAGAATTTTTCTCCAATATGTCACTGATCTGTCCATTTTAGTCAAGTGGGAGTGCTTTTGTTCACAAATGTCACAAAAAAATAGGCAGTTTCACATGAAATACACAGGGGTCCAAACCATCAGAAAAAAGATAATTCCAAAAACCCTTCTTAGGTAACTGCATTTCCTATCCTGACCTCCATGGGAAACAATGACTGATTCCATGCTGAGGTAATCCATAACACGGAGCACCTCTCTCATATGCCAGAAACTAAGAATTTTCCAAATCATCAATTTCTGACACCTGTGTCCTGAAGGGTTCAGTTTTCAGCTTATTCTTTTCTTACAGAATTGTACCATAGGCTTGAAGGAGAAACCAGGCTGTACTTTCTATATTTATGTCGGATATCTCCTCAGCTAAACATCCAAGTTTCATCACTCTCAAAGTCTGCCTTTTGTTAGACATCAGAACTCAATTTCAATAAGTTATCTGTCACTTGAAAGCAAGGGTACCCTTTCCTCCAGATCCCAATAACACATTCATCATTTCCGCTGAAGGTCCCATTGGAAATAAATTTAATATCCATTTTTCTATCAACAGTCTATTCACAGCAATCTAGGCTTTTCTATCAAGCACCTCACAATCCTTTCTGCCCCTCTTTACTCAATTCCAAAACCATTTACACATTGTTGGTATTTGCAATAACAATCCTGACTCTTCTGGTACTAAGGTCTGTTTAATTTTCCTAGTATGCTAAAGGAAATGCTTGACATATTTTAGCTTAATAGTAGTTTAATTCTTGGTTTTGAGGCTACAAGAAAGTCAAAATCAAGGTGATGTTTTCTCCCTAAGACTGCATTTAGGGGCTGGCTGTGGTGATTCTCAGTCTCTTAGTTGTCATTGTCACATGCCAAGGCACACAACAGTGTCCTCAGGTTCTGCTGACATTCAACTTCTGGCTGGTATATCTGTGACCTTCTCTCCCATTACTATGCATTTATTTCTCTTATAAGGGGCTGAAATAATAAGATTGATTTCCATCCTAATTGAGGTGGATCACCCATTAGTCTTATCCAAATGTCCAATTTATAATAGGTTCACACCTTCAGGAATAGATGTTTTTCTGCTGTCTATGCTGAAATTAATCATCAGTATTTTGCTGATTTTTTCAGCCTAGATAAATTTTGCCAATTTTTTCAATGTTATATAAATCATACCATGTCCTTTTATGCTTTATTGTTTGGCTTTTTTCATTTCATTGGTACAAAACTGACTTATTTATAGTGTTAATGCATAGATATATTTTTCATTGTGTTTGGTGTGTTTGCATTTTATGAATTTACTGTAACTTGTTTTGATTGACATTTCCACTATTTCCTATTTCATATCTATTATGCATAGTGTTACAATGGAATTCTTGTATATAGATATGACAATTTGGATTTCCTCAATGATTAATAAAATTGACCTTTACTTTTGAGATATTGAAGGAGTCAAAATTCACTAGAATCCATTATATCAATCAAATAAAGGAATATACTGTATCACAATATTGTATTTGAGAAGCTTAGGTTCTCCTGGGAATACCATTTAAATTATATAATATTGTATTTCGAACTTCACCTGGGGGCAAACTCTGATCATCTTTTCGTACAGGTAGAATTTTTAGCTTAATCCACTTATTTCTCATATTACTTCCTAACGATCTGATTTTTATCTCCCTCCTCTTTAATATTGGAATTTTGGTTCATAATCAAGATAAAACTTGTTGATGTAATTAACACTGATTATTATCACGATTATCTTTCACAGGCACTCTGTCCCTCTATTTACAAAAAGAGAAATGTGAAGCAATAAAAGAAGAACTTGCCAAAATTATTTACAATTAAAAATTGGAAAAACTTACAAGTTGATAGAAAGGTATTGTTTCATAACTGAGAGCTATTCCTTCCAAAGAGTGTAGACAAAATTCCCACAAATATTTTCAAATAGCAATTGAATATGTTAAAAATCTTGAAATTCAAAAGCAATGAAAAAATTCATGCTTAAAACAACAAGCAGCCTATTTACCATTAAATAAATTTAAATTTTAACAGTGTTGCTCTCCATGCTGTCTGTGGAGGTGATGACAAAGGGTTACTTGCCTACAGCCAGTGCATATTAAAATAGAGGCATGTGACTGGAGGTCAATTTGCACTTGTTACCAAGAGAGTAAAACTGTTATATGGATTAAAATTAAAAGTTTCATAGAAATTAAATGTCATTAAATAATAGGATATAGATAAATTTGAGAAGAGTTTATCATGAGTGTTTATAACTACTAAAATAGTAGCAATCTATTTCAAAACATTAAGGGATATATCTTTATCTTTCTATCTATTTACTTATATTTTTAAAATAGCATTGCAATGTGAAAAAATGTACTTTCTAAGAAATTTACTGAGTCAATGTCTCAGTTTGTCTTTTCCTATAGTTTAAACTAAGTAAGGGCTTTGACACAGTTACTTTACTTGAGAAAATTATTCCTGGGGACATGGGTGCAAACTGAGAGAAGTGAAATAATACAATAATACAGGAGGGAATATTAATCCAAAAATGAGTTGTCTGACTACTGCTGTCAGGAGATAAAATAAGCCAAAAGGCCTAAATAAAAAGGAAATTATTTTCCATGAAAATGCATCAAAATTCAGAAAGAAATTAGAAGTAAATACAAATGAAAATAAATAAAGTCAAGGTTGGAAAAGTAAATTAAAACCCAGAATTTTAAATTTAAAAGAACAGCATTTAAATTTAGAAGAAATTATAAGTGGATTTAATTTAATGGTAGATTTGTTTAAATTTATAAAAAACAAAATATGGATAAATTTATAAGTAAATTTATAAAAAACAAAATATGGAAATGCAAAATTTGAGGATGAAATTTCTAAAAATGAGATCATAATGTACTCTTCTTTCTCAGCTTACACTATGTGATGACAATTGTGCCATTTGACATCCAATATCACTAATCCTAAAACTATTATTATGTAATAGGTGAGTGGTAACACCTGCTAAAAATATATTATGTTCATAATTTATCTCAGTTTACTCTGAATGTAATATGTCCTAGGCTACTGTAGAGAAACTGTTAGTATAAAACTCTTAACACCCTGAGCTTATGAAAATACCCAAAACAATATAAACACATGAAAGAGAAAAAAATCATAAATGAAAGAGGAAAAAAAATCATGAAAATTCATTTTCATTTTAACTCCTGAAAGAATAATACGGGGAAAATCACTCCCAGGAATTGAAATAACATGTGCCAATTTGGAAAGTATCATGAATTTTTCCAGGCAGGAGAAAGCTTGGTATTGAACAATATCCCCAAGCCTGAGGCCTATTGCTTTGAACAGGGATCACCACTACTTAGAAACTGATAAGATAGTCCCAAAAATTCAGATGAATTTAATATTGCAAAAAGAAAAATCCCATTTTGCAGTCACAATTGAATCATAAACTAATAATTTTTAATGAATGAGTATACACAAATACTTTTTTATAATATAGTAGGCAACTAAGTCATAGACGTTTTAAATATTTACATCTTTGGAGCCATTATTCCACTAAACATTTTCACAAGGGCCACCTTCATATCCCTGTTTCTCAAGCTGTAAATGACAGGATTCAGGATGGGAGGTAACACAGAGTATAACACAGACATAAAGAGGTTCAGTGATGAGGGGGATTTTGAGGAGGAACCTAAGTATGCAACAAATCCAGAGGAGAGGAACAATGTCACCACACTGAGATGGGGAATGCAGGTGGAGAAAGTTTTAAACCTGCCTTGAGCAGACGGAATCTGTAGAACAGCAGAGAAAATGTGAACATAGGAACCAATCATTAAAATGAAGCATACAAATGCCAAACAGCAGCTAGCAATAAGAAACATATATTCTAAAATATGCTTTCCATAACAAGAAAGTCTAAGCAATGATGGAATATCACAGAAGAATTGATACACTATGTTGAGCTTACAAAAACTGACAGAGAATGTACCCGCAACATGAATGGAGCCATAGACACATCCACTGAGCCATGAAGCTGTCACCATCTGCAAACAAGAGTCTCTACTCATAATGGCCTCATAGTGCAGAGGATAGCAGATGGCAGCATAGCGGTCATAGGACATGACTATAAGCAGGGCATATTCTGTAGCAGCAAAGAAAATAACAAAAAAAACCTGTGAGGCACATCCTTGGAAGGAGATGGAATTGCTTTTGGTCAGGGAGTTCACGATGAATTTGGGAACAGTAACAGAAATGTAGCAGATATCAATTAAGGACAAATTCTTCAAGAAGAAATACATGGGAACTTGGAGATTCTGGTCAAAGGTAGTAAGGGCGACAATGAGAAGATTGCCCATCAGTGCTGCCAGGTACATTAAGAAAAAGAGAGTGGCATAGAATCTCTGTAGGAACCAGTCATTAGGGAATCCCATGAGTATGAATTCTGTTATGTTGGTAAATTTCTCAGGCATGCTGAGTCTGTCTGTGAAAACAAGAAAAGTGACAATTTCCTAATTCAATTACATCCTTAGAACCTTCATCTTTTTACTGCTTCTACCAGTGGTTCTTTGCTACTGTTAAAGAATATCTTCAAGGACATCAGAGTAGTGCCTGCCTCACTCTCATCACATGTTACAAACCATACATAATTTATACCAGCAAAGTAAATTTTATTAAGATAGTTATGAAGAATAGGCTAGAATTATTTACTGTATAGCAATCTGTAATTTATGCCTAATATAAAAAAGATTACCTCACCACTACATAGGTAAGAGTCTCCTCTGTCTTTGATAGAATAGGAGAAATGTAGAAGGATTTCTTTGAATAGAGTTAAGGATATCTGAATTGGTGATAGATTCCTGTGAACTGTTTTACTGATATATTTGTAGAATGTTAGGAATTGCAGCTATCACTTATTTCTCTTCTTTATTATAGGATAGGCAACTAGAGTTGGTTGGAGAAGGAAGATGCCAAGGATTTTTTCTACAACCTTTTTTTTTGCTAATGATATTGCTTGTGACAAATAAATATATGTTCTACATATTCAAGTTAGTCAGGCCCCACATTAGCTGGCTTTGAAGACTCATTACAATGGTAAATGCATCACAAAGTATATGTTATGTGATTTAATTGTTCAGAAGCAAATTGATTTGAAAACAAATTTCTTCAGTAAAGGTTCATGACTGTCACGGATCTAAAAAAACAAAATTATAATAAAATAAGCAGTGTTTTATTTTTATGCAAAAATGGAATTAAACAGTTAAATAAATTTTCCTACTTGGACATATCAAGAGACCTACTTTAAATAGATTAATAGCAAAGGGAAGCTTGCATCAGATGTTCATAGGTTTCAGAAAATTTACTTACCTAAGAAAAGTAATTTCTCTAAATTCAAAGGTACAGCTTTTAAATTGCTGTGAAACTTAAAGCCAAGAATGGAGCTGATAAATGCACTGGATGCATTTCCAAAACAGGAATAAAGCACTGGATGACTAACTGTTATTGCTTTGGCTGCCTCTTTCTGTCTGTTGCAACTTTGCCACGTTTCAGTCTTTTCTCCACTACCAAGCAGATTTTTACAGGAGACTTTAATGCATCTTGAATTTTGTGTGAGCTTGCAATTTACCTAATTAAATTGGAGGCAATTAAGTGTATTGGCAAAGAATACTAAAAAGGAGTTCATTTTCTTGAAAATATATATCATCATGGACACTGAGTGCTTGAAGTTGTAATAATTAGGTCCACTTTTAGTTAATTTATCTACCTAATTGGTTTCCTGCTGTGGACCTATCTCATCAACAGCAGAAATAATTTATCTAGTTTCTTCTCTCAATAGACTATTGTGAAATTTTAAATTCATCAGGAAATGGAACTAATTAAATTCATGAACTTGAAGTTATATCTGAAAAAAACTGACTATGTGATGTTTTTAGTACTTCATTTTTTTAATCAACAAAAGAATATAATTCCTTCTATCATAAATAAATATGCAATGTACCAAAAATGTAGAAACATAAATTTCCTCTTTTGGCCTCCACAAGCCTATTTTTCTTTCCAGGCCTAAATTATGAAATATTATACTGTATTTCTTTTATGTCATTTTCTTATGATTTTGTGACATGAAGTTGCAAAAACCATATTTTCATAGAATTGTGATCTTATCATTCTATGTTTTACTTGCTTATTGTTTGCTTAAAGTATTTCTGGAACTTCCAATATAGTTTAAAATATGCTTAATCAGTACTTTTTAACATTTGCATATATTGCAGAATATGTGTATACAATATTTTAAAATATCTTCTTATGTATTTCACATTATGAGTAAATATTAATAAAATTATTGGACATTTATTTTGTTCATATGTGTGAAGATTTTCTAAAAAATTCTGTCATGGTAATTAATAAAATAGATTTTAAATTTTTGCAGAAGCCAACAATTTGTTTTCTGAAAATGCATGGCAAATTTTTACTCTTGCAAAAGACATTCCATTTACATATACACACATGCTTATAGAGAATTTATTCACTTACAATGTTTCATTATACTCATGAGAAAAACTGTCTCATTATAGATTTAATTTGCAGCCACATTATTACTAGTGATACAGTGGATTGGCTTGCAATATATAGAAATGAAACATATCTGAAAATAACTGGGCATGGGAATAAAGCTATATTGGAAGTAAATATGACATAAAATGATAACATAATCCACAAGAAGAAATGAAGAGAACCTGAAATGATAAATGAGGTTAATATAAGAACTCCATAAACATACACTTTCTTCTTGTAGCTTTGATAATGTACTTCTACTTATATAAACTAATCATTATAGCAATATGTTTTTGAATGAGTAATGTAAGAAGGTGCAATCTGTAAAATAAGAGCAGTCCAATTAAAAGGGGGCCTGAATCCATGTGGGAATGAATTTTCTGTATTTCATTGGGAATGGGTATGATTTCATGAAGTTCTTATAATTTAAAACATATTCATTCATTTTAAATGCCATCAGTAAACTAGGAATAGAGGAGTACTTTCTTAACTTGATAAATAATATCTACAAAAACCTATAGCCAACTTCATACTTGATGTGTGTTTTAATTTCCTCGGTTGCTCAAACAAATAGCATGAAATGTGTAAAATTCAACAACAGGAATCTATTTCTCCATGGTTTGTGGCTGGGAAAAAGTCCAAATCAAGGCAGTAATCAAGGAGTTGCTTTCTTCCCGATGACTGTGCCACTCAGGGTCTGAGTATTAGTAAACCTTGGTCTTTAGCTTGCCACATAGCCCATGGTGGGATATCCTGGTCTGTCCATTCTCCTCCAAGTTCTGTGGATGTTCATCTTCTTCCTTCCTGTAGCTTTCTCTCTGTGTGTCAAGATTTCCTTATGGCTATAAAGGACTCCAGTAACTCAAGTAAGACCTATTCTGATTGAGGTGGGCTAAGTTATCTCAACCAAATAACTTAATCAAAAGTTCCTTCTTACAATGGGTTGACATGCACAGGAAAGGATTGAATTTAAGAACATATTTTTTCTGGGGTACATATAGGTTCAAAAAGCCACAGTGAGTCACTAGATGTTTTCTCCATAAAATTAGGAGCAAGCAAATAACAAATCTCTCAATACTTTTATTCAGTATCATGGTAGAAAGATAAGCCAATTCAATAAGACAACAGCCAGAAATAATAGATACACATTTGTGAAGAAAGAAATAAAAGTCTGTTTGCAGAAGACAAAATTACCTATGTGGAAAATTCCAAAGAATTTTAAAAAACAGCTCATTGAATTAATAGCAAATTGTATAATGGTTTTAGGATAAATAAAAATTAAATTGCTTTCCTCTTTACAGAAGAGACCCATTAGGACTTAAAATTAAAAACAAAATGACATTTAAATTGGCATCAAACAAATATTTAAGAATGAATCTAAAAAAACACTTAAGTTTCCATATGTACAAGCCATGAAATTTTGATGGAAGAAATCAAGGAAGATCTACATAAATGGGGATATCTCCATGGATATCATGGATGGATATCCAGGAATAAAAAGACCCATTATTGACAAATGTGTCAGTGTCTCCCAACCTGATCTGTGCATTCAGTCCAAAATCAATAAAAATCCCAGATGATTATTTTGTCAAAATCTCACTTTTGTTTCATAATTTTAAAACTTAGCAAGCAGGTATTAGAATTAACAACCTCAATCTAATAATGGTAACATACATATCACACGACATCAAAATTTGTGGTGGAAGGCAATGCCTTTCCTCTAAGGTCAGCAACATGAGAAAGATTTCCATTCTAGCCACTTTTATTCAAAATGCTGCTGCAGGTTCTGTTCAGGGACAAAGTTTCTATATTGAAAAGGAATAATTAAAATAACCTCTATTCAGAGAAAAAAACAAATTTGTAGATAGAAAATCTTAAAGATCTAATAAATACAGTATTAAATCTAATATGTTTACCAAGGCTGAAGAATATAATATTTTTACACAAAACCATGTATATTTCCACGCAGTAGCTTGAACAATAAACGTTTTGGAGAATGGGAGATTCAGAGAGAGCAGAGAATGTTGCAGCACCATGAAGCAGAGAGTCCACCAGCCAGTGACATTTGAAGATGAAGAAGGAAAACACCTCCTGGGGAGCTTCATGAAACTGGAAGCCAGGAGAGAAAGTTAGCAGATGACACCATGTTCACCACATGCCCTTCCAGCTGAGAGAGAAGCCCCAACTGTGTTCACCATGTGCCTTCTCACTTGAGAGAGAAACCCTGAACTTCATCGGCCTTCTTGAACCAAGGTATCTTTCCTTGGATGGATGCCTTAGATTGGACATTTCTATAGACTTGTTTTAATTGGGCCATTTTCTCAGCCTTTGAATGGTAAAATAGCAACTCATTAAATTTCCCCTTTTAAAAGCCATTCCGTTTCTGGTATATTGCATTCTGGTAGCTAGCAAACTAGAACAATGTCTAATAATGTTGAGCGTAATTATGCATTTATTCTGTTTAGATGTGTTTATTGGTCATTAGTGGTTTTTTTGAGAAATGTTTATTCAAATCTTTTGTCTATTTTTAATTAGATTGTTTGATTTATTTGTTTTGAATTGTAGGATTTTGTTATATATTCAGGGTAGTAAACCCTTCTCAGATATATGTTTCCCAAATATTTCCACCCAATGCATGGGTGTTTTTTTAGTTTAGTGATAAAGTAATTTATGCACTAAAAGTTTTAATTTTGATTAAAAATACACATTTGTTTATTTTTTATTTAGTTGCTTGTGCCTTTGGTGGATCCTGAAAGTGTTTTCCTCTAGGAGTTTCATAGTTTGGGTTCTTATATTTAGATCTTTGATCCTTTTCAATTAGGTTTTATTTATGTTATGGGCTAGTGGTTGCCTATAAATGAAAATCCATTTTTCTCAAAACAATTTGTTGAAGAGACAATTCTTTCCCCATTGAGCAGGCTTGGCACCCTTGTTCAAAATCAATTGGCCATTGATTTTCTTTATTTCTGAACTTTCAATTTGAACCATATTTTATGTATATCTGTACTAATGCCAGAATCATGCTGCTTTGAATATTGTAGCTTTGTAATAAATTTTAAAATCTGAGAGGGTGAGTCCTCCAAACCACACTGAGTAGTTGAGAGTCAGCTGTTCCTGGAAGAGAAAGGAACCTCCAGGAAAGACTTCCATACATATTTCCATGTTACAAAAAGCCAAGGACTTTTTATTATTTCAGTTTCCTCCTTGAATCCCCATATTGGGTGACAAGGAAAGCAGGTGCTTTCCATTATGGACTAGAGGATTAGCAGGCCTGGCAGAACATAAAGGTGGCCACTTCAGCTGCCCTGCCTACAGAGCCCTTAGAATCTGAGTCTCATTTTGAGTTACAGGTTTCTGTCACATCAACCATTCCTATGGCAGAAGGAAAGAGCAGCAGCAATTTTCATACCCCTGGTTTCCAAGAAGTCCCCAAATGCAACCCAATATTCCTCCCCCTTCCAGAGGTAGGAAATACCTTGGAAAGTGGCTTTGCCATCATTTTGGATATCTAGATGACATTTCCTCTGACCAAGAACCCAACTTAACAGTATAACCCATTCAATGCTGACCCCAGACTCAGGTTACTAGATTGACCTTCCAGGTCTGTTATCAGCCATAGGTAGCTGGGATTGTGGAGAAATTTAATGGCCACCTATGAAAGGAGATTTGACATTTACACCCTAACAACTCTCTTACTGGATGTACTGTCTGGGTGTCTGTGACTTCCTAACAGTCCACAGCTTGGCCTTTCAGCCAGTTACAGCCCAGCCATCTGCATAATTTTCTGTAATATAAGCTTAACTTTTACCTAGGACATGAAAGAGAAGATGGATTAATCCTAATGGCCCATCAACTTCAACAATGTTGAAAGTACATGTTTGGGAACATGGACAGCTGCAGTAGATTAAGAAGACTTCACTTATGCATACCATTACTCCAAGCAGGGTCATCAGGCCTGTCTGACATACTGTCATCCTTGACACCTTGGTTCCCTAGAAACAGCAGAGGAGGCCCCACATAGAATCTGTTTGTACACAATGCAGCCAGTGGGCTTTGCATTTGGATTTTAGTTATTTCTTGTTTCCTCTCCCTGGAGGTATTATCTCATAAATGGCATGAGGTAATAGTAATAGAAAAATATGCCTCCTTGTTGGAAAAATGAGGAAGTTTAAGGCAAAATGATTATCAGACATTACTTTGGATAGTGTATCCCTTCCAGGGAATTTCTCATTTTAGCTTCCAGAGGGACAAAGATTTGGAAGAGAGAATACATAAATGAACAGATATCTAGATGAACATCATTACTGCCAGAGGAAGCAAAAAGGGCAAAAAGTGGACATTGGTAGTTTAAGGAAGTGATGAGGAGGGAATTCCGGACCAGGATGAAACAAAAGACCAATAATGGAAGACCTTAGAGGACACATGAAGGACTTTTTTATGGGTTTCATTAGTGTTGCTCATACAAGATACAACAGTTGCTTGGCTGAGGATGACCTGCAGTCAAGTGAGGGAGGAAACAGGCCAACAAGGTCAGGGACTGAAGAAACAATTTAAATGACTTATGGGTTGTGGCTCAGCTTGATAACAGGGCAATTTACAAGCGGTGATCGATTTCTTGATGTATTTTGAGAAGAGAGAAAAAAAGAAATTTTTTGTGCTGTTAGATGTGGGTGTGAGGGAAAAATATAAATATAGAATTACATCAAATCACATCCAGATCAAAGGAAAGAAGGGGATGAACATTAACTGCAATGCAGAAAACCTGGATAAAAATATAGTTGAGGGAAAGCCCCAATTGTGCCTGAAATAGTAGAATATTCAATCATAATAAATGTAAATTTAAGATATAATGAGAATAAACATCACATGTACCAATAAAACAAACATATAATTTTAGTGTTTGAGTTAAAATGTTCTCACCTGAGGTCTTCTTTAATAAGTGCTAAGAGATACACTGAATTACTTAATCAAGACATTAAAATGAGAAAGGCAGGAAAGGAAAAAGGAAAGGAAAGGATTGTGATATATGAATACTTTAATTTCCTAGGTTGCTCAAAGTAATATCATTAAGTGTTCAGTCTAAGCAATGAGAATTTATTTGTTTAGTTTTGAGCCTGGGAAAATAAGCAAATCAAAGTATCATCAAGGTGATACATCTTCCATGAAGACCAGCTCTGGCAATCATTTGTTCTTCTGTCTCAAGGCAAGGTACATAGTGGCATCTGCCAGTCTCTCCTTCTCCTCCAGCATTTTTTCTTTCAGCACCTTGCTTCCATGGCTTTCCTTCTCTCTCTCTCTCTCTCTCTCTCTCTCTCTCTCTCTCTCTCTCTCTCTCTCTCTCCATATGTGTATATATATTCATTTTGTTTCCAAAGGATCCAATTAAGTCCCATCCTGAATGGTGTGGGCTATTCCTTAATTGAAATAGCCTCATAAAAGTCCTACTTACAATTGGTGTATGCCCACAGCAACGGATAACTTTATGAACATATCTTTCTGGAATACATGCAGCTTCAAACCATTTCAATAAGTAACAAGTTGGGGCTAATTCCTTCTCCTGGAAGAAGATCTCACACCCAAAGATGACACTGAGATACATAGAGTGAACATTGGTTGTATTAATACCAATGTCGTCAAAAGGAAGGTAGAGGTAATATTTTCAGGTAGGTAGTAACATAATGTGAGTGGGAATAAAAATAAAATAATAAGAAATGTGTGAATAGTTTATAACTTAATAGGGACATGAAGAATCTACCCTTCATGGGTAGAAGACAAAAAATAAACAAAACAAGGACAGAAGATGAAGAAATAAATTTAAAAAAGAAGGTGAAAATGGGCACAATAAAGTCCAGGAAAGAAGAAAGGTAATAATTGAAGATGGAATGAATAACAGTAGAAAAAAGTAAAGGAGAAAGGCACAGAAATTTGCAATAGAATATTTCATTAGGAGAAATAAACCTAGATGAATAAATATGTGTAGAGAAGAGACATATTCAAAATTATTTCAGGACTGTTGTATATTGTGTTTGTTGACAAAAAAACTAACCATTCTTGATGAAATTCTGTTCTGAATGTGAATTTTAATAAAAATGCTGTCATGCCACCCTTGGACATACTTAACTCTTGGTTGACCATATTTCATAATAATTTGGTTTCTCCTCTGATAGCTCTGCTCTGAAATCCACTGAATATTTAATTAACATGAACCAACAGAACACATTAAAGCAAGTTATAACTATTTATTCATACACATTTAAACTATTGCTATTCTAAATATAAAATGTACTTGCAGAAATAAAAGGAACAAATACTATTTTTGCAATAAGCCTAAAAATGTTGGGAAGTTGTAGTGCATTTAGACACATTGACAGTGTATGTAAAAGTTCCTGAATTTGTTTCCCAAGAGGATCATGGTATTATTGAACTGATACTGAAAGAGAGCCATTAAGTCAAATATTTCCAAATTATCCAATTACTCCACAAAATATAAGACAGTGTTTTGACCTGATGCCCTGTTAATAGCAAATTATAAAATTTTGTGATTAATAGTATAAGAAAAGAGGTATCACTTCATTTGGAAAAGTCATTTGTTTTAATTGAATGCTAAATATCAAAGCCAAGTAAATATTTTGAACATTTTTCCATCTATTGTTTTTCCTAATGCCATCTGTATGCTCATGATAAATATGAGAAGATTCAAGATGGGTTGTAGCTCAGTTAAAATGTAGACATCAATTTTTGTGAAGAAGATTTAAAATTCTTTGCTAAATTTGTAATAATCCAAGAAAACAGGAACAGTGTCACCACTGTTAGATGGGGCAGGTAGGTAGAAAAACTTTTTTAGAAATAGCTATTAAACTGCCATTTGCACATTGGTTTCTTAGAACAATGGAAAAAATGTGAATGCAAGAAGCAAGCATTAAAATAAGACAAACAATAGCAAAACTACAGCTAAAATAACTGCATCTTCAGAATATTTTCACCAGAATAAGAAAGTGTAAGAACATCACAAAAGAAATGATACTATATGTTGCACCCACAGAAACTGACAGAGAATGAACTTGATGGTGCCATAGACATATCCATCAAGACATGACACTGTTACCACCTCCACACAGGTCCCTTCATTCAAAATGGCCTTATAGTGCAGAGGATGGTACATGACACTATAGAAGATTTAAGACATTACTTTAATGAAAGCAAAATCTGTGCCAACAAATAACAAAGCAGGAAACATGGCTGAGGCACATCCAAAAAGAAGAGGGCATTGCTGTTGGTCAGAGGGTTCATAATGGATTTAGTGACATTGATAGAGATGTCAATGAGTAGATATTAATCAAGAACAACTTCTTCAAGAAGAACTACATGGGGATTTGAGGTTGCTGGACAATAGTGGTGAGGATGGTAATGAAGAGTCCCCTTCAATACCTGGTAGTTGAGGAAGGAGTGTGTGGCAGAGTCTTTGTAGTATCTGGTCATCAGGGAATCTGTTACGATGATCATGTGCTTATATTTCTTAGTCATGCTGATTCTTCACAGTGAAAATAGAAAACTAAAGCACAATACAGCATTCTCATTCACAGATCTCCACCTGTTCTTTTCTGCTAGGCCTTAATTTTCATGTATTATGAGTGTGTGCTATGGGTTACCCATCTAATATGCAGTGATTATAACGTGAAAATATACAGCATGAATAATTATAATATGAACACTAATAAATCTGCCTGTGACTTGGGAATGAATGCAGAAGAGCTACTTCTGAACATGCAGCTACTTCACATGTTATGCCTTCAGGCATTGGAAGCAGGAGATAATGGTTGCAAAATTATTCTGAATACACAAAAGCTAATTTTAACTAAAATTTAAAATACAGAAGGCCCCCTTTTTCTACATTGCTTTTCCTTTTTCAGAAGTGCTTAGATATGTGTGGTGCTCTTCTTGGCCCCTGCCAAGTCATTTAGTTTGTAAAAGACTAAGAAATGTGAACATAAATATACAATTCCGAGGAAAGACTTGCCAGATGAGCCTTGCTGGGTCTTATCACCAGGGATCCTTGATACTGATTAAACCCCGCTCATGAGTCCTGGGTCTGTTTTTTTTTGGGGGGGGGGATATGACTGAGGTCATTCCTATCTGATGAGATCCTCATTCCAGAGCAAGACCTCCACATAACAGTTACTAGAGGTAAACAAATAGAATATTAAAAACATGTAGAGGGAAAAATCAAAACAAAACAAAAACAAACAAAAAACCAAAGAACAACATTTCTCGAGGAGGAAAAGGGAAGTGAGAAAGTTATGTTGGGGATGAAAAACTATACACACATATATACACAAAGGGCAATCTCAAAAACTTCAATACAGGCTGGACAAGATTCAGAAAAATAAAAGGTGAAAAATCTTGATCAGTTAAACAGAAGCTATGCTGGAGCTCTAGAATATATTGAACAAAATGTCAAAGATCATTTAGAGATAAAAGCCAACCAACAAGAAAACCCTAGGCAAGAGGGAAAGCAATCTCCAGAATAAAGTAATCAAGAAAATCAGGTGACTGCAGACCAGCAAAAAAGTAGAAATTACACTAGGAAGTATGAAGAAATGGGCAAGTCAAAGGAACAAACTAAAACTTCAGTTGAGATACAAGAGTCAAAACAACTAATTAAAGATGTCCAAATAAGTCTTCTAAATGAATTCAATAAGTTGAAGGAAAATGAGGCAAAAGAGATGAAGGATCTAAAGAAGACACTTAATGACCATAAAGAAGAACTTAAAAACTTGCAAAAACAAATGGCAGAACTTATGGAAATGAAAGATGTCATAGATGGATGTAACAGATAATGGAGACATTCCACAGCAGAATAGAAGAGACAGAAGAAATTATTAGTGAACTAGACTTGAGAACATCTGAAGTCCTACATACAAAAGAACAAATAGAGAATAAAAAGAAAAATATGAGCAAATTCTCAGGGAATTGAATGATAATGAGATGCACATGAATATATGTGTTATGAGTGTTCCAGAATGTGAAGAGGAGGGACAAGAGGCATAAGGAATAATGGAGGAAATAATCTTCTTGGCCTAAAATAATAGGCCAAGAAGAGCAGTGAACCACAAGCAGAATACATCCAAATAGAAATCCTCCAATGCACTTATTAATGTGATTGTCAAATACTAAAGACAAAGAGAGAAATGCAAAAGCAGCAAAAGATAAGTGATGCACCACATCAAGAGAAGTTTGATAAGACTAAGTATGGATTTCTCAGCAGAAACCATGGAGTTGAGAAGGAAGTTGAAGGGAAAACGTCAAAGAATTCTATATCTGGTAAAAATGTCCTTCAAAAATGGGGGAGAATTTAAAATACTTACAAATAAACAGATACTAAGAGAGTTCATGAATAAAGGTCCTGCTGTATAAGAGACACCAAAGGGAGCATAACAGGTAGATAGGAAAAGACTGGAGAGAGAGGTTTGGAGAAGAAATTAAGATCATCAGGAAGGATAACTTAAAGAGGAGAGTGAGAGAGAGAGAGAGACAGAGACAGAGACAGACAAAGATAGAGAGACAAAAACACAGGCAGAGAGAGGAAATTACATGTAAAAGTCAAGGGAAAAAATGGTTGAAAATACTACCACCATTACAGTAATAACATTATATGTTAATGGATTAAGCTCCCAAATCAAAAGAATTAGAATGGCAGAATGGATTGAATAAAAAATGACCCACTTATATATTGTCTGCCCATGATTAGTTTGGACCCCAGGACAAAAACAGGTTAAAAGTGAAAGTTTGGAAAAAGACATTTTCTGCAAGAAACAACCAGATAAAATACCATACAAATTAGACTTAAAATGTAAAACAATTAAAAGATACAAAGAAGGACACTATGTATTAGTATGTTAGTATATAAAAGGGACAATTCATCAAGAAAACATAACGGTCATAAATATATATGCACCAAGACAGAGTGTTCCAAAATACACGAAGCAAACTCTGACAACACTGATGGAAGAAGTAGACTCCTCTACAATAATAGCTGAAGACTTCAATACACCACACTCCTCAGTGGATAGAACATATGGATAGACGATCAATAGGGAAACAAATTGTGTTTTAAGTGGTAAGTTGTCAGAATGTGATACACCAGTAATGGAATCGCTATTAAAAAGGGGAATTTGGGCAATGGTGGCTCAGTGGCAGAGTTCTCACCTGCCATGCCAGAGACCTGGGTTCAATTCCCAGTGCCTGCTCATGTAAAAAAAATAACTAATTAAATAAAATTTAAAAAATAAAATAAAATGGGGAATTTGTTATGTTGCAACTTTACAGTTCCAAGCCTGCTAAAATGTCCAAATTAGGACATCCAGGGAAAGATACCTCAGTTCAAGAAGACTGATTATATTCAGGGTTTCTCTTTCAGATGGAAAGGCACATGGTGACATCTGCTAGTTTCCTCACCAGAAATATTCAATGGCTTCTCTGGGCTTTATCCATTCTGTTTGCTCTGTCAGTTCTGGTGGCTTTAAAACTTTTCCCAAAATGGTTACCTCTTGAAAGGTTCCAGTAAGTAAACCCACTTTGAATAGGTGGAGCACATCTCCATGGAAACCATCTAATCAAAGTTGTGAGGGTTTTATCTCATTGGAAACAATCAAAATGCTCCCACCCAGCAATATTGAAAGAGGATTAAGAAGCTTGGCATTTCTGTGCTACTCAACATATTCAAACTGGTACATTTTGTTGAAGAAAATTTAAATTTGGAGCAATATCTATTGATCTTTTATAAGGTTCCCGAGCCCACTGAATGGGAATGGAACAGTTTCTTCAATAAATGATGTTGGGAGAACTGGGCATCCATAACCAAAAGAATGAATGATGAGTGCCATCTCACATCCTATTAAAAAATTAACACAAAATAGATCAAATACTTAAATATGAGGACCAGTATCATAAAGCTCCTAGAATAAAATGAAGGGAAAATCTTCAAGACTTAGTGATAGGCAGTAATTTCCTAGACTTTACTCACAAAGCACAAGCAATGAAAGAAAAAACAGGTAGTTGGGAGCTCCTCAAAGTGCTCCAAAGAACATTTGAAAGGATAAAAAGACAACTGACTCAATGAGATAAAACATTTGAAAACCACACATCTGAGAAGGGTTTGATATCTAGGGTATATAAATAAATCATAGAATTCAACAACAACAACAACAAAAAAAAAAGTTTGGAAATGAGCAAAGACATTTCTCCAAAGTAGAAATAGATATGGCCAGGAGGCACATGATGCCGGAGAATATTTATCATCTGGTCTCAGTGGGATGTCAGGTATGTTAATCAACTGTGTCTTCCCAAATAAAACAAGAATAGCAAGTGTGGAGAGAAGGAATGGATTTTCTCGAAAATTGGAGTCCAGGAAGAAACATGCCTCATGAGTTGGAAGTCCCCCACTGCACACCTTGGCCAGATGGGAACACCTGCTGCCTCAGGACAGATGTGAACACAATACCAGTAAACTTTCATTTTTGCAAGATAAAGTATCCTCCTCCCTGCTCAACAAAGAGGTGGCTTAGGTTAGGCATCCAGGACTATGAAGAAGCACAAGAACACCTTCCCAGCTGGTGAAATCACGATGTGCAGGACTCCTGTGGACCCAACCCCTCCATCCAGTGGATTTCTAAGTGAAATGTCCTCTCTTGGGAAAGACTACTGGTGATGTAAAATCATAATATCCATAATCAAAAGATGAAGTTGGACACCGTGGTAGTCGGGTTCAGGTGTCAATTTGGCTAGGTGATCATGCCTAGTTCTGTTGCTGTGGATTTGAATCATTAACTTGTGGAACTCATCTATCAGATGACTACATCTGCAATCTCTAAGGGGAGTGCCTTCTTCAATGAGCAATGTTAATTTAATTCATGGGACACTTAAAAGAGAGCTCAATGTAGCACAGCCCAAGCAGCTCAACACACCTCATCTCAGCATTCACAGCTCTGCCCAGACCTTTGGAGATGTGGAAAGGAATCACCCCAGGGAAAGCTGTTGGAACCCAGAAGCTTGGAAAGAAGGCAAGCACAGATTGCTTTGTGCCTTCCTGTGTAAGAAAACACCTCAGATGAAACTTAGCTGCCTTTCCTCTGAAGAACTATATGTTTTTAACTAAATAAATCCTTCTCTATTAGAAGCTAATCCATCTCTGGTGTATGGAATTCTGGCAGTTTTGGCAGACTAGAACAGACACCTACCTCACACCATATACAATAATTAACTCAAAATGGATTAAAAGCCTGAAAATAAGAACCAAAATTATAAAACTTTCAAGACATTTTGGGTCCTCCCTGGGAGCCACACTGTTTTCAGAAAAGCCTCAGTGTGTGAATAAAAAATGTCCTATACTTTATTGTGTGTGTGTTGAGATTGGCATCATCAATCTCCAACAAGTAAGTCAAATTTTGGATAGTTAGGAATTTCATCTGTGTTTTGTGGAAAGACTCTAATAGGAAAGATAACTTGGAGTGCAGGAAGATCAGGAGCCCAGATAGTAGGGCTGAAAGCCATGGAAAAGTATTCCCTGGCCTTGAAACTGGAAAACATTCTTGACTGGATTTCAGAGTTGATTGACCAATGACTCCTTTATACCTTCCACTTTAATATGTTTTGTTAGAAGCCACTCTATGTCTTGCTAGTTTTGAAGAAGTTCATGATTCAGTTCTATCAGTAACAAAAGCTTTTAAAGCAAAAAAGTTTAGAATCCCAGAGAAACTATATTAGAAAGTCTGATAAAAAGACATGACATTTGCACACAGAGCTGATGTATGTGCTTCCTCAACTGTTTCAGCATAATTCTATGGTTCTTGCTTTCAGATTAACAAAAGCCAGTTTATGTACCTTGCACCACAGAAGCTATGTATTAAGCAAGAAGCTGTTTCCAGTTACTTAAAAGAATAATTTCACTTACTTCCAATTTAAAGAGGAAGTTTCAATCTCAATAATATTGGGGTTGTCTTCACGGACACTTTGAGTCTTGAAAAAGACACACATCAAATGCTATTTCTTTAAAAATAGTTCAAATATTTAAAAATGCAAATATTATCATTTACATTATTCCAAAACCTCACATAAGTTCAAAAAATGTTACCTATTATCATTTATACTGGAAATTTATAAATAAATAAATGATTTAGCATTTCACAAATTGCATGTTAAAAATTCTCATTTTCTCTTCACAATTATTCTATTCAGAGAGATAGGTGATGACTCACTCTGATATTTGATTGATCCATTAGAATCTATGAACAGAGGTCCAAGTTTCTGAGATTGTTGTTAAAAGAGACCATTCTCTTGAGGGCCTGTAGCTTTGATTCTGTGTAAAAGGAATTGCAATCTATGCCTAATTTCTAGGACTTCATACCACTCTTAATCGCAACTCTAAATTTCACTGACATTATACTCAAGAGACAGAAGGTGTGAAAGTATAAAGGGAACTATCTTATATCATTAAGATGAGTGGAAGGCAAACATTCCTGAAAAGCATTGTTGTTGGACATATAGTTGCGATTTAACTTCTTAACATCAGATATGATGGCATATAGAAAGTTATATATTTTCTGGTTTTGGTTTGAGCTTATAAAGAAGACCCTTTAGGTGACATTGCTATGCTACATCAGATTTTATGTTACGTGATATCACCAAAGTGCAGAAGACCAGCTTTTGCTTTGCAGGTAACTGATTAGGCTCCACCTCTTTTTTGGGAAAAGATAAACAAATAATTTACATCCCAAGTTTCTTTGAATTATTTTCCTCAAAAATCCGTGTCTTGCTCTATCTATTAGTAATGGAGTGTTTCATCTTGATCCTTTTCCAATCCCCAGGATGCACTTGCTTTGACTCACCTTAAACCAAATTTTCCATCCTTTATAAAATCTAATCTTGCATTCCCTGGTCTAAGACATTGCTAAGGTTTTGTGAGTTGATGATTTTTATTTTAAGAGTCTACAAAAAACTCAGTATTGTCTTATCAACTGGTTGTGTTGATAATATTAAAGGGTCAGCTTTCATACCATATATTTTAAAATATGGGCTGAGCAGAATAATTCAAGAGAGGGTATACATATTTACAGGCAAGCAGAAAACCTGAAGTTTTCCCTGAAATAAATGACCAATTGTAGTTGTGGATAAGAATCTGAGAATTAGGGGCTTCACCAGAGTTTAAGCTGCCATGTAGTGCTAGAATGCCAAAACTGGAGATATGAAGAACTTCAAACAAATGTCAGCATTCCATAAGAAGATATTTTCTGAACTCAAAAGCCTCAGCATGCTTAAGTCTAATGATGACAAAAAACTGGAAAGGCAAAATGTAATTGACCCCAATCTCCTATGTGCAGCATACAGATGTCTGCTATTGATTTGCTTGTAAGAATCAGAGCAGAGTGGAAAACTCTGGAGGGAATTGTTACTTGACATGCACAATCTGTAATTATATCTCCTTGAGAATACTTGCCAATCTACGCACATCTAGAGACTAAGAATATAGATATGAGTCTTAGAGAGGGCTGCATCTTGGGACAGGAAACCTAGCACAACTCTTCCTTATTGTACAGAACTAGAATATCAACACTGGAGACTTTGTGTAGATTTAAACACACAGTGATCTTCCTTTCAAAGCATCTGCTAAATTCTAAAACTGTTTGGATAGAAGATTAAATATTTAAGCCAAAATCTCTGATGTCTGAGGTAAAAATTTTTGCATTTTCTTCATGATGAAGAGACACAAAGAGGCCAAGTTTTAATGTAAAGACCCTGGATGACTATTCCTGAGGATTGGAAGTGAATTGAACATAAAATACATGCTTCTCCAAAAATAAACAGAGAGAAACCATATTCATCTCTGATTGGGGTGAAAACTCATTGGGAGAAATCATATGGAGAGTCTTTCATTATAGTTAACATATAGTATGTAATAAACAAATTACTCAACGTTCTAACAGGCAGGGCCTTATGACCTACAAACCATGAAGAAAGTTAGAAGGAAATGACTGTTTGATCCAGATAATGGAGTTGGCAAGGAGTGACTTTAAAATAACTATACTCTAAAAGAAAATGATATAAAAAGATTTTGAACAATAATAAAAGTGTGTAAAATTGTACCAGGGACTTGGAATACATAGAAAATAACCAAACTTACCTTCTAGTATTGAAAACTTCATTACTCAGAATGTGCAATTATTGAATGGATTTAACAGTAGATTGAATTTCAGGGAGCTAGGGAAAGAGAGTGTCAGACTGGTTTCTATTAAGAATCTTGAGCTTGGCATTTGAAGCTAATGTGGCATATGATATCATAAAAAAATATGTACTGAAATCAAATAAATTACCAGAATGTTGGAATTGATGTGGCCTTAGGAAAGTAGACATTCCCCACCTCTCATTTTTCACATTGGGACTACTTGAGAATGAGTGACTTCAAAGTGCTCTCCTTTGCTACAGAACCTACAGAGTTCAGATATCTTCTCCACAGAAGAGAGCATGAAATGAGCATCTATGTAGAGTAAGATGGTGGCAGAGTAAGATGTGAAATTTAGTTCATCCTCCACAGCAGCTAGGTAATATCTAGGAAAAGTTCAGGAAAACAGCTGGGGCTATATCAGTGACCAGACACAGCATACAACATTCTGGACATGTAGAATGTCTGAGACCACACACAGAACTGTAATTCCCCCAAGGCAAGAAGGCCAGTGTCCCTCCCCAACAGGCATGACATACTGGATCCCCAAGGGGAAAGGAAACATACTTTACTAGAAGCAAAGGCTTAGCACAACCAAGCTCCAACTGTGAAATTAATTAACTAATCCAGACTACTGAAAATAGACCCCCAGTACAGATAAATCTGGGATAAACACTAAAGGTATTAGGAGTTTTTGACCCAGCAGAGAGGGGGAAGTGCTGACAGAAAGCAAACAAAGAAACAGAGGCTTTTTACATCAGACAGCATAAAACACTGGAGAAGGTCTGGACACCAAGGAAAGAGGGCACATAGAGCCTAGAGATACATAGTGCCAGAAATCAACTTAAGGTCTTGATTGACAACACAAGGAGCAGGTGTCTAGCTCTGAAAAGCCTTTTTTTTGTGTTTTTGTACTCCTTAATAGCTCATTAGATTGAACTGGAAGCACTCTCAGGCTCAAGCACTACCCCAGGTAATTAACTTTGTCTGGGAGACTAAGCAACTAGTTAGATGAAAGAAGTAAATTCTCTGAAGGGTGTATCTTCCCCAAGAAAAAGGTGGGGCCCAGCTCAGGTGAAACCCCTCCATCAAGGAATTTAGTCCCCAGGGACTGGAAAACTGAAGCAATTAAAGCTGTCATTCAACTCACCTCTGTCTCAGCCACATCCTTGGCAGAGAAAGTTTGCTGAAATTAAAGGCACCACATTACTTTATACTGGTTGGAAGCCATGGGTAAACAAGCACCACATGCTGGGCAGGATAGGAAAAGCTCAAAGTCTAGAGGCTTCATAGGAAAGTTTGTCAACCTGCTGGGTTGACAACCTCAGAGAAAACAGATGCTGGCTATACTTTCCACCTGAGATGTGGGCCTGTCTGGTTAGGTAAACCCTGACTAGGGTCTATAGTGTCTGAGAACCCCTCCTCAAAAAAAAAGTCTCCATATAGGTAGGTCAAAACATGGAAAAACAAGGACTGAGAAATGATTCTGATCACTTAAACAGAACCTATGCTAGAGGTCTAAAAATTTGAACTGAACTTCCAGGAAGAGATGGAGAACAAAGCCATTCAGCAGGAAACTCATATTAAGAGGGGAAAAACCTTTCAGAAAAAAAAACTAGCTAAGGATATCAAATGCCTAGACAACAGCAAAAAATAATGAATCATGCTAGGAAAATCAAACTACAGCCCAGTCAAAGGAACAAACCAACACTTCAAATGAGTCACCAGAATTGAAACAATTAATACAGGAAGTTCAAACGGACATGCAAGATCTTATCAAAAATCATATCAATCAGTTGAGAGAGGATATAAAAAAGATATTGGGTGAAGAAAAAGAACTCAGAAGTTTGAAAAAGTAATCACTGAACTTAAGGGAATGAAAGGCAGATAGGTGAGATGAAAAATGGGACTACAACAATAGATTTAAAGAGGAAGAAGCAAGGATTCATGAACTAGGTGAATGAATATCTGAAATCCAACTCAAAAGAAAATATAAGGAAAAAATGAAAAAAATATGAGTAGGGTCTCAGGGAATTGAATGACAACATGAAGGGTATGAATACACATGTTGTGGGTGTTCCAGAAGGAGAAGAGCAGGGAAAAAGAGGAGAAAGACTAATGGAGGAAATAATCACTGAGAGTTTCCCATCTCTTATGAAAGTCATAGAATTACCAATCCAAGAAGTGCAGCATACCACAAACAGAATAGATCTAAATAGACATACTCCAAAACACTTACCCATCAGATTGTAAAATGTCAAAAGTAAGAGAAAATATAGAAAGTAGCAAAAGAAAAGCAATCCATCACATACAAGGGAAGCCCAATAAGACTATGTGTGAATTTCTTAGCAGAAACTATGGAGGAGAGAAATCAATGGTAAAATACATGTAAGATTCTAAGAGAAAAACTGTCTACCAATTTTGAAAATAGCCCTTCAAAATTGAGGGGGGATTAAAATATATTCAGACAATGACTGAGAGAATTTGTGACTAAGAGACTGGCTCTGCAAGAAATATTAAAATGAGCACTATAGGTAGATAGGAAAAGGTAGGAGAGAGACTTCTGGAGGAGAGTGTAGCAATGACGACAATCAGTAAAGGCAAAAAGGGAAAAAAAGTTAAAAATGACATATAAAATCCAAAAAACCAAACGGTAGAAGAAAGTACTGCATTTACAGTAATAACATTAAATGTTACTTCCTAATCAAAAGATATAGACTGACTGAATGGATTAAAAAACAGGAATCAATTATATACTGTCTATAGAAGATTTATTTCAGACTCAAGGACAAAAATAGGTTGAAAGTGAAAGGTTGGGGAAGATATTTCATGCAAACAGCAACCAAGAAAAGAGCAGGAGTAGCTACACAACTATCCAACAAATTAGACATCAAATGTGAAACAAATAAAAGAGACAAAGAAGGACACTATGTATTAATAAAAGGAAAAATTCAACAAGAACACATAGCAATCATAAGTATCTATGTACCAAGCACAAGTTCTCTAAAGTACATCATGCAAACACTGACAACACTGAAGGGAGAAATGGACACCTCTACCATAAAAGTGGCAGACTTGAGTTCTCTACTGTCATCAATGGACAGAAAATCTAGACAGAGGCTCAATGAAGAAACAGAGAATTTGAATAATACAATCAGTTAACTAGACTTAACAGACATTTGCAGAACATTGCACCAACAACAGCAGGATACACATTTTTCTCAAGTGCTCATGGATCATTCTCAAGGACAGACCATATACTGGGTCACAAAGCCGGTCTCAATAAACATCAATAGATAGAAACCATACAAAACACTGTCTTAGTTGGAAATCTGTAACAAGCAGAGGGACAGTAAATTCACAAGCATGTGGACACTAAACAACATACTCTTAAACAATCAGTGGGTCAAGGAAGAAATTATAAGAGAAATCAGTAAGTATCTCAAGACAATGAAAATGAAAACACAAAATATCAAAATTAATGGATGCAGTAAAGGCCGTGCTAAGAGGGATATTTATTTCCTTAAATGCCTATATTAAAAAAGAAGGAGCAAAATTCAAGGAATTAATTGTTCACTTGGAAGAACTAGTGAAAGAACAGCAAACTATTCCCAAAGCAAACAAAAGTAAGGATATAATGAAGATTATAACAGAAATAAATGAAATTGAGAACATGAAAACAATTGAGAAAATTATCAAAACCGGAATTTGTTTATTTAAGAAAATCAATAATATTTATGCACCTCTAGCTAGGTTGACATTAAAAGAGAGGAGAAGATGCAAATAAATAAAATCAGAAATGAAAGAAGAGACATTACCAGAAATAAAGAAGTAGTGAGAGGATATTATGAGAAACTATATGCTAATAAACTAGACAACATAGATGAAATGGGCAAATTCCCAGAAAGGCATGAACAACTGGCATTTCCTTGAGAAGAATTAGAAGACCTCAACAAAACAATGACAAGTGCAAAGATTGAATAATTTATCAAGAAGACAAAAAAAACAAAGTCCAGGTCAAGAAGGCTTTACATGTGAATTCTACCATGCATTCAAGAAAGAATTAGTATCAATCCTGCTCAAACACATAAAAAAAGTTGAAGAGGAGGTAAAGTTACCTAACTCATTCAATGAAGTCAACATCACCCTACAACCAAAGCCAGACAAAGATACTACAAAAAAGGAAATTATAGACCAATGTCTCTAATGAATATAGATGCACCTATCTTCAACAAAATATTTACAAATCGAATTCAGCAGCACATTAAAAGAATTATACACCATGACCAATTATGGCATATGGTGTATAAACATGGTGTATAACCATGACCAGTTATGTAAGGATGGCTCAGCATAAGAAAATCAATTAATATAATACACTATATCAACATATCAAAGCAGAAAAACCAAATGATTACCATGATTGATGCAGAAAATGCATTTGACAAAATTCAACATCCTTTCTTGATGAAAACACTTCAAAGGATAGGAATAGAAGGGAACATCCACAATATGATAAAGGGAATATATGAGAAACCCACAGCTAACATCATCCTCAATGGGGAAAGACTGAAAGCTTTCTCTTTAAATCAGGAACAAGACAAGGACACCCACTGTCACTATTGTTATTCACCGTTGTGCTGGATGTTCTAGCCACAGCAATTAGACAAGGAAAACAAATACAAGGCATCCAATTGGAAAGGAAGAAGAAAAACTCTCACTGTTTGTAGATAATATGAGACAATATGTCAAAAATCCTGAAAAATCTACAGCAAAGCTACTAAAGCTAATAAATGAAGTCAGAGAAATGGCAAGGTACAAGATCAATAGTTTTTGATACACTAGGAGTGAGCAATCTGAAGAGGGAATCAAGAAAAAATTCCACTTATAATAGCAACCAAATGAATCAAATATTTAGGAATAAGTTTAAGAATAAAAAACATATGCAGAAAACTATGAAAAATTGCTACAAAATCATGGAAATGCTAAATAAATGGAAACACATACCATGTTTATGGACCAGAAGACTAAATTTAGTCAGGATATTAATTCTACCCAGATTATGCTATAGATTCTATGAAATGCCATTTAAAATCCCAACAAACTCTCTTTGCAGAAATAGAAAAACTGATAGCTAAATTTATTTGGAAGGGAAGTGTGTCCCAATAGCCAAAATTATCTTGAGTAATAAAAATGAAGTGGGAGGTCTCACACTACCTGACTTTATAGCATATTATGAAGCTGCAGTGATCAAACAGCTTGGCACTGGCATAAAGATAGATATACTCACTGATGGAATCAAGTAGAATGTTCATAAATAAACCTTCTCATCAATGGTCAATTGATCTTTGATAAGGCAATGAGGGTAACCCACCTGGGGCAAAGCAGTCTTTTCAATAAATAAGGTTGGAGAACTGGATATCCATATGCAAAATGTCTCACACCCTATAAAAAAATTAATTCAAAATGGATCAAAGACCTAAACATTACAGCTAAGACCATAAAACTTTTAGAAGGAAATGTAGGGAAATATCTTATAACTCTTGTAATAGGAGGCAGTTTACTGGATGGTACACCCAAAGTATGGGCATTGAAACTGGAGTAGATAAATGGGAACTCCTCAAAATTAAACAATTTTGTGCATCAAAGAAATTTGGCAAGTAAGTAAAAAGGCTGCCTTTGCAATGGGAGGCAAGTTTTGGAAACCACATATCAAATAAAGGTTTAGTATCCAGAATATATAAAACAATTCTTCAACTCAACAACACAAAGACAAACAGCCCAATTTAAATATATGCAAAAGACTTAAAGAGACACTTCTCAGATGAGGAAATACAAATGCCTAAAAGGCACATAAAAAGATGCTCAACTTCGTTTGCTGTTAGGGAAATGTAAATCAGAACCACAGTGAGATACCATCAGACACACATTAGAATGGCTATTTAAAAAAAACAGGGAATAACAAGTGCTGTAAAGGCTATGGAGAAAGAGGCACACATGCATTGTTAGTGGGTATGTAAAATAGTACAAATTCTCTGGATGGCAGTTTGGTGGTTCTTCAGGAAGATAAGTATAGAATTGCCATATGATCCAGCAGTGCCATTACTAGGTATATATTAAGATGACCTGAGTGTAAGGACACAAATGTACATTTGCCCACCCATGTTTATAGAGGCATTACTTCTGATTACCAAGAGATGGAAACAGCCCAAATGTCCATCAAAGGAAGAGTGGCCAAACAAGCTGTGCTATATACCTATAAAGCTGTAAGACAGAATGAAGTCATGAAGCATGTAATAATGTGAATGAACCTATAGTACACTATGCTGAATGAAATCAGCCAGAAACAAAAGGGTAACTCCTGTATGGTCTCACTAATGTGAACTAATATTAATGAATGAACTTTGAGAATTGAAGTAAGAGCACAGGTTATGATGAGTTAGAAATAGGGCAGAGATTAGGCAATTGGTGCTAAAGTAATGCAGACTGTGCAACAGTATTGATTTTAAATGTTCAGAAATGGATAGCACAATACTACCTGATTTCAGCACAATAATATAAGAACACTGAATGAAACTCAATGTATGATTGAAAGAGAAGGGCTGGGGGCATGTTTGAAACCAGAAGAAAAGATAGAGGATAAAGACTGAGATGGCATAATTTAAGAATGACTAGAGTGGACAGTGATGATGATTAAACATACAAATAAACATTTTTGCCTGAAGGATAACAAATGAGTATCAACATTGCAAGGTGTTGAAACAGATGACATATGGGAAAAAGTACAATCAATGCAAGCTAGCATCTATATTCAACAGTAGCATTGTAATATGCTTCCACTGAATATAATAAAGGCATTATGCCAAAACTAAATTTCAACATGTAAGGGACATTGGGGAGGAGTATGGATTCTTTGTGGGAAAAAAAGAAAATGTCATCATATAGATTATAGTGGCAAAGGCATGTCTATACACTTAGGTTGGATTGCATTATGTGTGAATAAAACTATTTAAAAATGAATCAAACAAACAAGCAAACCAAAAGACAGCATGAAAACAATTACCTGATCATGTAAGCAAGTTTTTAAATACTAAATTTTCTATCCATCAATGTTCTTAGATTTGACTGGTGTACTTTGGATTTCCATAATGCTAGACAATATTCTGTTTCTTACTCTGTATATGTTTCTCCATAATTTCATACTATCGTTTAAACTACTGTGCTGTGTGTGCACACAATACTCTAACACTCAGGTCCTGATAAACCATCACCAAACAAAGAAGCCTGATTTTTATTCTTCCTGAATTTGCTATGAATACATAAATAGATTAAATTCACTTTGAGAAATAACCAGATATAACATGACAGAATTACAATTGAGCTTATGATTTGAAAATATAAAATTAACAAATGCTAAAGGTGATCTCCCCATAAATCAATTTTCCCACAAATTAATCCTGTTTAAGTTAGAAATAAGCAGAGAAGAAAGAAACTAGCAAAATGTCTTGAAAGATGAGATACTTTTGTTTGGGGAGTATGGCAGGCTATATATTCAACACACTAAAGAGAAACAAATGAAATTTTACATAAAGCTATTCTAAAAAAACTAAAAACATCAAAGATAACCTGTTATTATTGGCCCAAGCACTGTGCAGGAGATATCCTTATCATTTAGTATGTGTAAATAATACACATATTGGAAATCAGTGCTAAAATAATTGTAATTAAAATTTCAACAAATCCTAGATGAAGATCAGCAACAGACTCAGGCCTTTATCATTGCAGTCAGATAGATGAAGTGCAAAATATATTCTTGCAGGGAATACTATCTTCTATTCCCTTACACAACATGCACAGCATAAAATTAATATAGATACATATACAAATATGAAAGAGTAAAAGCAAGTAAATATTATCCACAACCAAGATAAAATTATATAGAGAGTCAAATATTATAATTACCAGACAAGAATGGAAATAAAGCAACTATAAATATGTTATTTTAAGAATGGGAAATGTGTATAGCATCCCCAAATTAATGAGAAATATTAGTGAACAGATGGAAAATACAAGGAAGAACACTATACGAATTCCAGAACTGAAAAATATGATATCCAAGTTGAAAAATTTTTAATATACTTAATATCTGTGGGCTTTAGATGAAGAATAATTAATAAAGTTGTGCATCAGTGAATATGTGCCATGCAAACTGAAGCATAGGAAAAAACAATGACAACAACAACAATAATAATACAATAATGTTATCTTTGAAAAGTTTGTTGTAGCTTGTAGTTATATACCCTAAAAAAAAGCATTTTCTCAATCTAAATCCATTCCTGTGGCTGTGACCTCATTGTAAATAGGACCTTTTGATTAAGTTGTTTCAATTAAAATGTGGCTCGTCTGAATCAGAATGCATCTTGATTCTATTACTAAAGGCCTTTAAGAAAGGTCACAGAGAGAAAAAAGGAAGGGAGAAACCAGAAGTTTGAAGTAAATAGAACATGGGAGAGCAAGGAGAGGGTGCCATGTGCTTTGCCATGTGACAGAAATGAAAAGGACCAAGGATTGCTGGCAGTCATCCCTATAATACCACATCCTTCTGGGAGAAAGCATCACTTTGCTGGTGTCTTGATTTTGAACTTATGCTGTTTTCAAAATTGTGACCCAGATTATTTAAGCCAATCCATTGCATGTTATTTGTTTTACAGTGAGGAAATTAAAACAGTTTTCATATCCAATACCTTGGCTATTATGTGGCACAATATCACATGGCATATCATGCACAATTTAAACCCTAGATCATGAGGAGTACTAGAATGGGCAGAAGAGTTATTTGAAGGGTTAATATCTGAGACACAAATGATAAAGTACATTAACACTCACGTGTTAGAATCTATGAGAGCAACGATTGCAATGTAAATCACACCTTGGCATATAAGGAAACAGACAGAAACAGTAAAAAATAGAAAAAATATATGGAAAAAACATAAAAATGGCAGTTGATAGTGCATCAGAAAATAATGAATGCCAAAAGATGTGAAAATGACATCTTTGAGAAGAAGAAATTAATTTGAATTATCAGTGCTATCATTTATCCAGAAAGAAATATAGATGCTTTCTGTATTACTGGCTTTTGGTTTGCTAATATTTAATTAAGGACCTCTGTAGCTATATTTTTAAGGGATGTTGGTATATAGTTTTCTCTTCTTATTATGCTTTTGATTGGGTTTATTACTGTAGGAGCAAGTTTTAATACAAGACCTGTGGAATTTATTCGAAGCAACTGGCTTCAGAGTGGCGATGGCAGTAAACTGTGGAGATTGTTATCTACTTAATGGAGAACAGTTTGGAGGGAGAGAATGTTTGTTTGTTTTTTTAACCCCAAGTTCTTTATAGCTATCTTTAGTATGTGGAGGGTAAACGCTGAAAAGTAAACACTCTGTTTTCTCACGAAATGCATCATGCATGCTTTTTGTCACATAAACCCTGCAGTATATAAGCAGGAACTAATTAGGAATAAAGTTGTCGGTAGTCTTTTGTCACTAATCTTCAGACCTCCTGATCCTGTCTGTCTCTCTCATCATTCCTTAATATCCTTCACGCTCCAGTCCCGTGGAAGCAACATCTTACCAAGGTTACATTAGCGTCATAGAATGAGTTGAAATTAATTCTCTTCACTTCTTCTATTTAAAGAGTTTGTGAATGGTGTGGTATTAATTCTAACTTAAATCTTTTGTAGAATTTACCAGTGAAGTCATCTAAACAATGATTGTCTTTATGGAGAGTATGTTTTGACTAGCTTAATCACTTTATTTGCTCTAGTTATATTCATACTTTCTAAATTTTTATAGAGTTTTGGTAGTTTCTTTCCAGGAATTTGTCCATTTCATCTAGATGATCAAAACTGTTGTCATTTATTTGATCATAGTATTCCCTTAAAATTATTTTTATTTTTGTAAGTTTAGCAGTGGTGTCTCCCATCTAACTGCTATGTTCCCATAATGCACCTTATAACAACTCACTCCAGAGTAACAGAAACCAGGGATCGAAGTAAAGTAACCTGAAGGATCGCCATCAACTAGCACCAGAAATTTTGATAAAGTTGGGGAGAAAGCATTGCTTGATGATGCTTCTATTTTGCTTCAAAACTGTGATCCACTGTATTACCATTGTCTAAACCAATGCAACATGTCAAAAGTGTCATAGCATCCTGCCAAACTTAAACATGCATAAATTTGAATTACACAACTTTCACTCTGTTTCTGATTTCTTTCTCATTCCATTGTAATCAAATAATTATATTTTGTATGAATTCCATCCAATTTAATTTATTACACTTTGATTTATAGCTTAGAATATGGTCAGTCCTGGAGAATATTCCAAGTATACTTGAGATTATGTATATTGCTTGTTTTGGTGGAGTGTTCTAGAGATCGACGCTATGTATAACTGATTTAGAATATCCTTCATATCTCATAATATGTACGATTTTCTGTCTGTTGTCTATCCATTATTAAAAGTAATAAATTGAAGTGTCAAATGATGATCATTGGATTATTTATTTCTTCCTCCAGTTATGTCCATTTTGACATCATGTAATTTTGAGCTTAATTATCACAATGACATCTATATATAAGACCCTTTATCATTATAAAATAGCCTTGTTAATTTGTAATAGCATATTTTTCAGGCCTGATTTATCTGTCATTTGTATAAACACTTCAGCTCACTTCATGATAGTTCAACTTTCTCCATCCTTGTATTTCAAATTTGTATCTTTGAATCTCAAATGTTGCTTTCCATAAAGGCAAAATATAGATCTTTTATAAACTTAACCTGATAATTCATACCTATTGAGTAGATTATTTCATTCGTGCAAATTTAATGTTACTACTGATATGGTTCAATTTACATTGACCATTTTGCATATGTTTTCTGTATAACTCATTTCCCCCTCTATTTGTCTTTACTGTCTTCTATTATGTGAATATGTTCTAGTATAATACTTTCATTATTTAAATTATGTTTTTAATTGCTTTCTTAAAAGTTAATGTACAAATTATATGACATGCATCTTATCAAGATCTGTATTAGATTTATACTAGTTTAATTCCACTGAAATAAAGAAAATTTATCCCTAAATAATGTTATTCCTCTAAAAAGCTAAAGTTAGAATGGAGAGCAAGTATATATTTATAGAGTTTGCTGCCCTAACCCTGTTATTAAACATATATGGTTTTCATCACTTCTTCCTATAGATTCCAGTTAACAGCTGATGTAATTTCCTTTTGCCAATACAGCTTCCCTTCAAACTACTTCTTTTTAAATTTTATTATCAAATATATTACATTTCTATATTATAAACCAAGTAATTATATATATATATATTCTTTCAATTCACTTTAAATCAGTTAAGGGAATCAAGAGGAAAAACAAATCATTTATTCCAGTTTTTATAGTTCCCAACACAATTTTCTTTAATTGTGTATTTTTGTTTCTTTGTGTTAATTCAAAGAACTATATGGTTCCACCTGTTTTCAAGTTAAATATAAATTACTTTTATAATTTTGTGCAAGACAGAGCATCCAGGCAAAAATCCTATAATTTTTTTCACCTCTAAATGTTAGTATTTCTCCTTCAATTTTGAAAAGAGGGTTTATTTTTCATTTTTAGATATGTTTCTGGTTGACATTGATTTACTTTGATCCTGTCTTATCTTGTCTACTGGTCAAGTTTTTGATGGCATATCAGTTGTTAATCTAACTGGTTATATGCATTGTGCATGAAGTGTCTTGCTGCCTTCAACACTGTCATTAAAACTGTATTTGAACCTTTTAAAAATAATATCTCTGGTCATGTATCGTTTTTAGGTTATCATATTTTGAGTTCATTGAATTTCTTTGATGTGGAGATTGTTTTCAACAAATTTTAAAATTTTCAGCCATATTTCTTTCCATATTGTTTTGACCCCATTTTATCTTTTTTTCTATTACTCTACTATGTACATGGTAGTGTGTTTACTAATATTATCTCATGCTTCTCTGAGTCTTTTATTTTTCTTCATTATCTTCCTTCTATTCTTCAGAATATTGTCTCTAATGATGTGTTATGTTTGATTGTATTTCCTTCTGCCAGCTGAAATCTACTGTTAAGCCCATTTAGCAGCTTTTTCAGCCATTTAAATTTCCAACTCCATCATTGCTATGTTTCTTTTTCATGATTTTTGACTTTTTATTGATAGTCTATATTTGTTGAGACATTGTCATCAAACTATCCTTTAATTATTTGGATATTATTCTTTAAAAATAAATTCTTCCTTTAATTCTTTACTTTTTTGCACATGAGCATATTGCCAACACTGATGTATTTGTCAGCCATGGGTCACATTTGGGTCCTTTCAGAAGTAGTCACTACTGCCAGCTATTTTTTTCATGTATCATACTATGTGTCACACCTGTTTCTTTGAATGTCTTATTGTTTATTATAAACTGGACATTGTTAAAATCTATTGCATAGACTCTGGATCCTTATTTTCCTATCCCTAGCAGGTCAATGCTTATATTCATTTGGACATTCATTTATCTTTAAAAGCTTAGCTGAATTGACTCTGTGAAGTCTCTATCACCACCAGTGTACAGACACTGATGAGTCTATTCAGATTTTTTCCTTTTATCATTCAGCCTGGCTACATAAGGGTAATCTGTTAGTCAGCACAGGTCACTTATTATTCAAATATTCTGCTTGAGCCAATATATCCTACTTAGCCATTTAAATTTTTAAAATTTACCAAAGTGTGCATGTGTAGCTTGGTGGTTTCTCCCAAATTCATTGAGGTTATATGTTTCACTTTCAGCAAGGGACTAGTAGCTAGGATTTTCCTTTTTTATTTTGCCTTAAAAGGGTTCAGACTTGGGTAAGCCCACCATCTTTCAGATTGCCAAGGAGGCATGCCATTTTACTTTTAAATCTAGCTTCATTGGAATTAGCCCTTTCTCAAACATTTTTATTGTTCAGTGAGTTACTGTGCTCAAGCTCCTAGCATCATAGAAGCTTTGATATTTTGTTGATAGATCCTATGTCTTGAGGAATATTATCAATTCTTATCAACAACTTATTGGTGTAGGTGCAGATTTCACAAAATAATTCCATTGATTTAGGTTTTGTTGGTTTATTTATGTTTCAGAAATATTTTGTGATTTTTATGTGTAGTCTCTTACATCTTTGTTTAAATTTATTCCTAGGTATTTGATTATTTCTGTTGCTGTGTTTTTCACAGTCCTCTAGGGAAAAATCACCAACAGGAGTTGTTATATGTGAGTGTATATGTTATTTAAATCTTACTAATTTTTTACAGAAATTGGCTCACATAACAGTGGGGAGGGGCAATCCCATAGGGCAGGGCAAGGTAGGAACTCTGAAGAAGTTTTCAGTGAGTTCCCCAGGAGAAACTGGCTGGCTGAAGTAGAGTTGGAAGTTTTCTATTCTGACTGCTGAAATCACTATTCCTGCTCAGGCCTTCTAATGACTGAGTGAAACTCTTCTCATTGTTGAAGACAATCTCTGCAGGTGATAATAGATATAATCAGCCATAGATGACATCAACTTACTGATGATTTATATCCACACAATGTCATCACAGTAGTAACCAGGCTAGTGCTTGATTGGGCCAACAACTGGGCACCATAACCTGCCAGTTTGACACATGAACTGAAACATCACAGTCAAACCCTTGCCAAAATGGCATCATATACATAGAAAAATCTCTTAATAAAAACTGTGCCTTATTTTCACTACACAATATTCAATTCTCCTACATACAACTGGGAATGCACTAACATTCCCCAGGAGAGAATCCATCTCCTTGAGAAATATTCACTCTTAAATTTATCCAATATCCTAATTAGTTCAACTTGAAGTTATGTCATATGATGATAGGATAGCATATGGAAGAAAACAAAGATATTTGCTTATGTGTATAGATAAACACACATATAACACAACAAGAAAGAAATATTCATAAACATTATACTCCTCATTTCTGTAAATGGTCACAGGGACATAGCTGTGACCTTCTTGCACGATCCATTCCATAACACTTTTACCCTCAGCAATCACCTTAATTAGCTGTATTTCTTTGTCTGGTGGGGTGATGCAAACCTTCATTCACATAGTTTCCTGTAGTTTCTGTGCCACTGGCATACATATGTACATATATGGATATGACACTGATAGTAGATGGCATGAATTGGCAACAGAGATGTGCAAAATATCTTCAGACATGGATACTCAAATGCTTGTAAAAGGCAAGCCTCAAGTGTATTTAGTATCTTAAAAGAGTTTTGTGGGGTTAAAAATATGATGTTGACTGATCATTAATAAATATGTTGTATATAGTTGTTAAATAACAGGATGAGATCAAGGCTTCAAATTTCCAATTTATATGTTACATGAAGGATCTAAGTGTTTCTATGTGTGGCCTGAAAAAATTATTATTTCCTGTAGTCACACATGATATTTCTGAAAACCAGACCAAAAGCTCATTGTTCAAGTGAAACGAATCAAATTGTAAATTGAACTCCTCCATTTTCATAATGTCTATTTCTAAATTGAGGCCATAAATTGGGAAGTATTTTGATCCTGAAAATTGGAAAGGAGACATACGAGCTTATAATGATAAGAGTATTGACTTGACAGCCTAGATACTGCTGCATGCTCTTTTCCATATAATGGTGTGCCTGAGGAGTCAACCACCTGAACTCTAGTCTTCCCTGAGGAGTCAGACATTTTGTCCCCATCTGAAGATACATAAAATGATATATCTGTAACTTTCTCACCTGAGAAAACAGCCCTCTCACCTTCATCTGAAGATATAAACTATGTTTCACCTGATGAAATTTATGACAATTCTAAATCTTCTCATGATACATTCCCACAATTCCTCTTTCCTTCCAGGCCTCTAACTAGACTGAAATCCCCATAAGCCCTGAAAAGGGAGATACAAAGTGGAGGTAGGCTGCACCCCAAAGAACTCAATGATTTATCCAATGTGTATATATATAAGTCAGGGGAACACTTGTGGGAATGTTTAATAAGGATATGGAATAATGGAAGAAGGAGTATAGAGTTGGGTGAGGCTGAATTTATTGATATAGGTCCATTGAGATAAAAGTCCAGATTCAGTGTTGTAACTCAAGGGGTTAGAAAAGCTCCAATTTTTTTTTTTTGGTGGTTGGCTGAAACATTTGTGTATAGGCAGCAATTTGGCAAGTGGTGGACTGTGGTAGTTATGTTTGGGTGTCAACCTGACTAAGTAAATGTGGCCAGTTATTGGAAAAGGAAACACTGGTCTGATTCTTACTGTTAAGAGTGTTTCATGAATATAAATAATCATTAAATTGTTACATCTATGGGTGATTACATATAGAATAAACAAAGGAGGCTGCGTTCAGCAAAGACATAAATCTAATCCCATCAATTGAAGATCTTAAAGGGGAAATTGATGATTTTAGCAATGAGAAAGAGGAACCCCTTTCCCTACTTCAGCTACTCAGTTTATCCTGGGGAAGTCCTCTAATCCTTCATTGGAGTTCCCAAATTGCAACCTGCTATAATGAATTAGAATGCACTGATCCCCACTGTCATGTGACTCAATTACTATAGTGAGTCAGTTAATTTCTATCTATATATCTATCCATCCACATGTGAGCATGAGCGTGAGTGTGTGTGTGTGTGTGTGTGTGTGCGTGTGTGTGCATGTATTGACAGGTCTGTTTCTCTGGATGACCCTATTATAATTCTTTCATTTATGCTAGTTTGGTATTTCATCCTTTCTATTTCTGCTTAGAGTTAATTCTGTCTTCTTGTTTTCATTGTTAGTCTAGTTAAATGTTTGTCTATTTTGTTGATCCAAAGAACCAAGTGTGCTTTTCTTGGTTCTCTTTATTGTTTTTATGCTGTCAAATATAACTGCTCTAGTATTTTTTATTTCCTTCCTTTGTTCCTTTTCAGTTTATTTTGATTTTCTTTTTATAGATCCTCTAGTCATGAGGTAAGGTCTCCAACTTGAGTTATTCTTTTTCTTTTTTAATGCAAGCATTTAGAGTTATAAGTTTACTTCTCTGTACTGAGTTTACTACATCCCATTAGTTTTGGTATGTTGCATTTCATATTCATTAACCTTAAGTTATTTTCCAATTTAGCGTATGATTTCTTCTTTGACCCACTGAATTTACAAGAATGTGTAGTTTAATTGCCATATATTGGTGAATTATCAATGATAACCTCTTTTATTGATTTGTAGCTTAATTCCATTGTTGTAGAAGAAAATTCATTGTATAATTATATATATTTAAATTTATTGACACTTGCTTGTTGACCTAACATGTCATTTGTCATGGAGAATGATATATGTCCTAGAGAAGAAGGTTTCAATTAATTTTGAGAAAATGAAAAATAAATTTGTTAGATGAAGGATACCTTTTTCAATAAATATTGCTGGAGCAGCTGGGCATCCAGAGTAAAAAAGTCAATATCAAACTAAATCTCATGGCTTTTACAAAAATTCATTCAGAATGCACCACAGTCTTAAATGGAAAATGCAAATTATGCATTCTTTTAGCAAACAATAGGAAAAAATATTCAGGATCCAGGATTATGGGTACAGTACTTGAATTTGACACCAAAAACACAATTCTTAAAAGGAAAATTCCATATATTGCACTGTTTTTGGTTTGCTAAAGCTGCTGAGGTACAATATACTAGAAATGAGTTAGATTTAATGATGGGTAATTATTAGATTACAAATTTTACATTTCTAAGGCCTTGAAAATGTCCATATCATTCAATCAACAGGATAATACCTTGTCTGAAGAAGAATGCCTGCCAGCATTTAGGTCACCTGTATCACAGGGGAAGGCAAAGTATTGAAAACTCTTTGTCCTTCACACCTAGGGTCAAAGCTTCAGCTTCTCTTGCAGTGGCTTCCTCTCCCAGCTTCTGTGGGTGAATCATTGTCTCAACTTCTCTGAGCTCTCTGTACTTTTCTCTGTGAGTTTCTCTTAATTTTCTCCTTTAGTTTCTGCATGTGTTGCATTCTCTTATAAAGGAGTACAGTTATAGGTGTAACTGAATGTGGCAGGTCACATCTCAAATGAAATAACAGAATCAAGCATGCAATCCACATTAGGTCTACCCCCAAAGGAATGGATTAAAGGAGCATGGCCTTTCTAGGGTACGTTACAGCTTCAAACTACCACATGGACCTCGTAAAAATGAAATATTTTGCTTTCTGAAAGAGGATGAAAAACGAGCTACAGACTTGGAGAAAATATTTGCAAGTCACATATACAGTGAAAGAGTAGTCTCTGGATTATGTAAAGAACTCTAAAATCTTAGCAGTAAATGAAGAAGAAAGGTATTAGAAAATGGGAAAATACATAAATATATTCTTCCAAATATAAATGAATCTGCAATGATTTCAGTTATAAAAATAACCAAAAGAATATGAGCACTTTCTCTTTCCTGCTGCCTGGAGGCTCCAATGACCATAACATGACTCAGTTATGGAAGATACATTCAGACACAGCAGAGCAGGAATACCAGAAATCACCCTTTAAATCTTATCTTTCAATATTTTTGAAAAGGAGATAAATAAAAATCTATCTTGTTAAATCAATATATATTTCTTCTCATATATGAGAAAAATTTCTCAAGTCAGTAATATATGTATTACATGTATGTATTATACAATACATATGCATTATACAATATATATGCATATTATATTATACAATAAATATGTATTATAGAACATACATTGAGAGAGCTAATATATGTATTATAGAACACACACATGAGAGGGCTAAATCTATGTAAGCATTCTTTTGGGAAAATGGCTTGAGTAATTTTACATAGGAGCAAATTAGATTAAATAAATACAGTACTTTTTTTTAACCAATGTTTTAAAATTTCTAGATTTTGGCAATAGTTTAAAGCAGGACACAGTAGTATTAACTTATATTTATTTATCCATTAAATCATTTAATCACTCACACAACAATATTCATTATTTACTTACTGGAAAATCTGTGCTGTATAGTCAGAGAATAATGCTAGCAAATACAAGTGCAAAGTTTTAAGCAGTCATTTGAGCAACTTAATCTTACATATTTTTCAAAATATTTAAGCCAAGTATCTTAAATGTTTGGACTCTGTTCATAGACTTGAATGGAAAAATGTCATGCAAATTATTATTTTATACAGCTGATAAGGTTCTTTTTTTAGATATGTAGCATTGAAAGTAGATTACTTTGCTTAGTATATATTTAAGCACAGTACATTTCAGGCTACATATCTAAAACTACATCATAAGGCAAAAACTGTTTTATTGACAAAGGGGTAACATAGAGATTTAAATGTTTCTTGGATAACCACATGACAGTTGTTTAAAACAAGAATAATTAAGCTTATCATCCTATTTTTTACATAATAATTTTCTTAGTGCTGCTATAACATCCTTGTTCCTAAGGGATTTCAATCATGGGATTGAAAATAGGAGTCACAATGGTATAGAAAAGAGAGAGAAGTTTATCCATTCCTAAAGAATGTTTGGATTTGGGCCTTAGAAAAGTGATGGTGGCAGATCCAAAGAATAAAATAAGAACCACCATGTGGGAATAACATGTGGAGAAGGCTTTTGTCTGACCTTGGGCTGTTGAGAACCTCAGAATGGTGGAAATGATTTTGCTGTAGGAGGAAAGTATCAACATAAAAGGGACTGCAATAAAAAAAACATAGCTACTAAATAGATAGATATCTCATGTGCAGAAGTGTCCCCACAAGGCAGCCTGATAATGGGAGGGATGTCACAGAATAAATGGTTAATCTGGTTAGAGTCACAGAAGTCCAGAAAGAAAATTTGACATGTTTGCCCTATCTGGAAAGGGATAGCACCAACCCAGGAACCAACTGCCAGCTTAATACACATCCTTTGGTTCATTACTAGAGGGTAGTGCAGAGGGTTAAAGATGGCCACATAGTGATCATAGGACATCATATCCAGGAGGAAACGTTCTGTGATTCCCAGCATAAGGAAGGAGCACATTTGGGTGGCACAGTTCAACCTAGAAATATTTCTATCCTGGGTCCAAAGGTTCACCAGAATCCTGGGTAGAGTGACAGACACATAACAGATTTTCAAAAAGGAAAAATTCCCTAGGAAAAAATACATGGGTTTCTGTAGTGCAGGGTCAAGCCTGGTTATTATTATTATGAGGCTATTTGTAAGTAAAATAATGATGTAAACAATGGAGAACATGCCAAAGAGAAACCCTTGGAGATTTGGAAGGTCAGAAAATCCCAGGAGTACATCACTGTGGAAACATTGTCTTCTTCTTTCTTCTCTTCATGTTTCATCTCTAGGAATGATTTATTCAGAAGTAAAATTATTTTACTTTTCTTGTTTTCTGCCTTCTCATGTATAATCTGAATATTTTATGTCCTCCAATTTTTCCAACACTGTATATGAAAAAAAAATAAATGCCAGTGACTCTACATGGCCATAAGAAAATTATTCCTTAAAAAAAATCTGTTGAGTTATTATGTTTCCTTTTTTATGGTGATGACATAGGTGATTTTAAATTTTGCTACCTATCTTAAGACTTAAAATGTCACAATCTGATTGTATGTTCATTTGTAGCAATTGTTGCCTTCTTTCAGTTAGCATGCTTTTCTCCTCTCAATTACATATTCTGTCATTATCAATTAAAATAATATTTTTAAGCTAGTAAAAAATTTTAAACCACATAAAAATGTTCTTATGAATCATATGCATATAATCAATGTAAATGTGACGACTTTCCTGTAGTATCTCTAAAGTCTTTAGCATTTGGGTACCTAGCCTATTTTATTTTAAAAACAATAATGACTGCACCACCAAATATTATGATATACAATTTAGCCTTTCAAATTGTGTTTGTATTTTATTTATATTGTGTTTGTATGGTACAAAAAGTCAAAGACATAAATTTTATTTAGATTTTGTAATGGAAGGAAAAGGGAACCTAAGATTGTTTTCCTGGCCAAGAAAACTCCAGCATTCAGAATTAGGTTCATTTAGCATCTCTGCTCAAACAAGTAATTTTAATCAGATATTGAATGACAATTCATTTATTAGATTTCCACAAAACATCCACAACCTCATTAATAACTAGTTTTCTGCTGACCTCATCTGTGCAATGCATTCTTTTTCTTGCACACAAGTGAATGTGCATAAAACATGAGTGCAGGAATGTGGGATAATCTTTACAGTGCATTATCTTATTTCTCCATCTAGAATATAAGCTTCTGACAGTATTTATATGTATCTTTCTATGCAATGGATATTATATTTCTTCCATAAAACTAGATTTACAACTTCTTGGAAAAATTATGATGGCGTCAAATTGTTGCCTTTTCTGGAATAATTCCCAATTTAAGAAAGGACCCCAACCCAAATCTCAGCCACCTTCCCTTAACAGAATAAAGCATGCATTAATTGTGTGTGTGTGTGTGTGCTGTGTATATATAGGTATTATACTCTGTTCTTTCACCATTGCAGAAGAAGCCCACTACCTCATTGTTTTCAGGAGATGGTATATTACTAGTATATTAAGTGTTAATTTTTGTGAAGGGTATGATGTCACTAAACAGGATACATTCCTACAATGCTGTACTGAGGACATTAATCCTTGATGCTGGCCAAGAGCTCAGTTTTGAAAACAGTAGATGCATGCTGTCAGTAGCAACAGTCTGCAGAAAAATTTGGCATCCTGAGGATTTTCTGTGATTTGGCTAAATAAAGGCCAATAATAATTTCCTTTACTATCTACAATATTTTGGACAAGTACTGAAGTACTGAAGAAATTTATGCTTTCTGGAGTCATTGTATATACTCTCCAAATGAAGATTTGATTGTAAGGAACATTAAAGTTAGTATACTTCAACCTCAAAGATGGTCAGAAAATACTAGCAGATAGATGACATTTCTAAGATATGATTTCAAGAGTCTAAGATTGCACAAATCATTCTTCTCTTGAAGATACCATTCTACAAATTTGGAACTATGTTTTATCCTTATGTAATTCAATATAAAACCTAATATATAGAAGAACATAAAGACTTTTTGTTGAGTGAATCTCTTCATCTTATGACCAGCTTGCATCATGCACCCCACTTTTATGATATAACTGCTACCTGAAGACTTTCTTCCTGCTTTGCTATTTTCTATTCTCTCTTGCTTAGATCCCCCCTCCACATATTTCCCACTTTCCAATGGGAATGCCCTTGAAAATTTAGCTGAAACTAGGTGCAAAAAACAATTAACAAGTAAAAGCAACAACAACAGAACTTCTATTCAATTATTCAAGAGCAAACAATAATCTATTCAAGTCCTTCTATTGCTCCAATTTTTATCTACAAAAAGGAATAACTTTGTAGATATGAAATGAGCTTCTTGATGTAAAGATTTGTAAGGTAAGAAATATAATTATTCCAATTTTATCCAAATTGTGTTCAACTTTTAAACACAATCTTGTCACAAAAAAAGGTTCTCAAAACTTGGAGCTGTTTTCAGTGAGTTCTGTAAACTGTACAAAACTTCTGTTTATGCAACTCAGAAAGAAAATATGTTTTTTCAAATACTTCATGTTTATTTTTCTGGTCACTGAAGTGAAAGGATGATTTTCTCTGATGTAGGGTTTGTGTTTTTGGCTATCGTGGCAATGTATATATTGCTTATATTCAAAGCAAATGTATAAAATCATATTTAGGGCATGAAATAAAATTCAAATTGGTAAATTCACAAACTGGCAAATGTAATTGAGAAGACTTTTTTCCTTGAGAAGAGTTCTCTAATGATAAAAATGAAAAAAGTTATACTTCCCTAACATTATCAAGTTCATTTATTGCAGTACCTAACTCTTAACATATCAGGATTTTCTTTGATATCATTAATATATATACCCAATTTAATTATGCATAATAGTAACATGCTTGTTAGGTATGATTTTTTAATGAGATACATTCCTCTATTGAATGCATGCAAAACACTTAAATCCATGTTTAACATATGTAATCACCTTATAAATTTTAGCCCTTATGATGATGATAACAAAGATAATAATCTTTGCTATATTGGCTCATCATGTTACAAAGTGCTTCTCATTTTATTCTTTTTGATCTTAAAATCATGAGAATCAGAAAATTGCAAAAGCTATTTGAAACAGTGCCTGAAATTTTTTTAATTATGCATTTTTTCATTTTCTGGAATTCAGTATTCTTTGCTGATGCTTAAAATCTACAGAGGCAGGGAAAAATAAATTTAGTGTTAGACAGAAATAGTTCAGGCATACCTGTTTTTACTGAAGGACATTTCATTCTTACCTTTATTGATTGAGGTAAAAGGCAAAGTTAAAGTAAGGAAAATACTGTTCTTTTAAAGGTGTTGATAATTTCTTTACTGAAGCAGATGCTGTCATCTTCTAAAATACAGTCTGCTGTAGAAGTAATAGTGCTCTTTAAGCACAAAAGTTTCTCTGCCCTGGGGATCAGCTCTTTTCCCATGTTAATTTCTAACTGAACTAAACCTTTAAGCCTGCTACTCAAGGAGTTTGGAACAATCAAAAATGTCTCTGGCCATGCATCTCCTACTATATTTTCTCCATCTTCCTTGATCCTAACTTCAAATATGTTTCATTTCACACTTGGTAATAGAGATTCGATCTGATACAGAAGAGTAGTTTTGTGAATGTATTGTTCCAGACATACCCTATAAGTCCTGGAAAAATTAGAACTATGTTTAGCAGAGTATGATTAGAGGAAAACTTATAGGTCACATTTTAAAAATCCCTACCCTTTATTATATGGGCAGTTGAATTTCTATGTTCAATATTTGTAAGAATAAAAAGTGATTTCAGGGAGTGCAAGGGAAGTTCAGTGGTAGAATTCTCACCTGCCATGCAGGAGACCCAGGTTCAATTCCCAATCCATTCACTTCCCTAAAAGCAAACAAGCAAGCAAAGCAAATGAGAACAAAAATTCGACAAGTGGTGCTGCACTTACAGGATAGCCACATGGAAAAATAATGGAATGTGACCCCACCATATAGCAAACAAAAAAGGGATTTCACTTCAATTAAAGATGGTCCTCAATGTAAAATAATTTGATAAAGGAAATAGGCCCATTTTAAGCACAGGTGTGTTATAGTGTAATTTGAGGGTCATGAACTCTCAATACCCTCAGTCATTTTTCAGGGATATAGAATTAAGAAAATTATAGTACATTTTAAATTTGCAGATAAAATATTAGAATATGTTGATTTCATTCATTGATCCATTTAGCACAGATACTATGATTCAAAACAGTTCTATTTTCAAGCAACATGGGGATTCACTGGCTACCACAGGTGCCTCTTGTGAAAGCACAATGAACATTAACATATAGGGGAGTTTCTGTCCACCTCCACACCAAGTTTATCCATATACTTCCCATGTTTAAATCTTAGAACCATCTACTCGTAATGAAATTTAAATGTGGAAACCTGTGGCAGGATTTTATCTGAAGGACATATTTTCTCTCTGAGTTGAGTGTTCAAGGATTAATCAGTTGGTAATTCTTCCCCAAGAATTTGAATCTTGAAAATTTCATATTAACAGGGTAAGGAAGACACTGTCTACATTTTAAAACCTCTCCTACTCTTTGAATGGTTTATTTGGTCCGGAACCTAAATTTTCTATAGCACATAATCTAACTCAACCTATCTGTTTAGCTTATTTGTACAATTGAAACATTGGGGGCAAAGAATAAGAAAGAGGTCCTTTAATCCTATATAGCCTAATCTAATATGTGGATACATTCTAGAGTATATTAAGCAGATAATCAGAAAATATTGGCAAAGTCCTTTGAGGGATGGGGATAAATGTGGAACTATTAAACTTTATCACCAAGGAATCCCCAGATACTATGTCAAACATTATCAATAAGCCAAGCCCTTGACCTTGAGGCTTGTTCTTGTGAAGCTTATGTATGTAGTGAAAAACTTAGCCTACCTATTGTTATGCATAAAAATTACTTCTAGAGGACCTCTAGTTGCTCAGATTTGTCCTCACTGTCTCTAAGCCTAAGTCTGTAAGTGAAATCATTGCCCTCCCCCCTATATGGGATGTGACATGCTGAGATGAGTCTCTGTGGTAGCAAGGGAGATGACTCCTGGGATTAGTCTGGCCTTGGAATTGTGGGATCAATTATGCCATCCTTACCACAAAGGGGGAAAAATTTAACAAGTAAGGTATCAATGTATGAGAGATTTCAAATAGTTTTGAGAGGGTACTCTGGAGGTCACTCTTAAGCATGCTTATTCCTATCTTTCATAACTTGCCAAACCCTAACCAAAACCATTCCAGCCAATCCTAAAGGGCACCTAGAGTAATATATAAGATTCTACAAATAGTCCATACACTAGAGTAACTTTCCAGAAATCTGCAAACTCCAGATGGGTCCCTGGCTCTGATAAGTCCTGAAACCTAGAGGGCCCAGCCTCTCTAGGAAATTAGCTAGTTCCCTCTACCTGCCCCATATAATGGGCAGCCCCTTCCAACATAAAAAAGTTAGAATGTGCAGAGACAAATGCCCCTAAAAAGTGAAAAGAAGACCAAAGTTGAATGTGGAGTTATATAGAGAAAGTAGGGTTTAACAAATGAGTATGATTGCTGAATCATTACATTGATCTTTCTTTTAGTCTACAGTATCGTAAGGCAGATAGAAGTAAAAACTTAAAATTGTGGAATTTTAGCCCATATCAAACTCTGAAATCTGTTCTACAACTAATTGTTGTGTTGTGATTTGAAATGTATTGCTTTTTTGTATATATGTGTTATTTTTCACATGAAAGAAAAAAAGTCAATTGTGATGATAAAAAGATATTTATTTCTTCTAGCCTCCAATGTTATGGGGAAGCTGGAAGGAAAAACCTGAGATAATGGTATGGAAGCCAATGACAAATTCTGGGATCTGTCCTTTAGCTACTTATTGATGAGTGCTTTGAAAACTATTGCATTTTTCTTTCTTTGCTTTTTATATATGTTGTGTTATACAATAAAAAGTGTTTAAAATGTATTATCAAATTTGTATCATCCTAGCAACCAGTGTGCATTCTAGTACAAAATTGTAAAAATGATCAGATATTTGGTAATATATACAGAAGTTATGGAAGGGGCAGAGATTGCCACACAAAGAATTTTAAAACTAAGATGACTTTATTTGAAAATAAAGGCTTTTGTTCTAGTTTGCTAGCTGCTAGTATGCAATGCACCAGTGATGGATTGGCTTTTAATAAAAGGGGATTTATTTCGTTAGTTCTTCAGAGGAAAGGCAGCTAACTTTCAACTGAGGTTCTTTCTTAAATGGGGAGGCATAGGGTGATCTCTGCTGGCCTTCTTTCCAGGCCTCTGGATTCCAACAACTTTCCCCAGGGTAATATCTTTCTGCATCTCCAAAGGCCTGGACTGAGCTGAGAGTGCTGAGATGAGGTATGCTGAGCTGCTTGGGCTGTGCTACATTGAGTTCTCTCATTTAAGCACCAGCCAATTAAATCAAACATCATTCATTACAGCAGGTGTGCCTCTTAGCTGACTGCAAATGTAATGAGCAACAGATGAGGTTCACATACCATTGGCTCATGCCTGCAGCAACAGAACTAGGCATCTTCACCTGGCCAAGTTGACACCTGAACCTAAGTATCACAGCTTTATTTTTGGTACAATGTAAGCCTGAGGTAAGAACATATTTACATTGATGAAGTTGTACATATTGTCCCTGGTAACATTTTCAGTTAATATTTTCAGCTATATTTGTGTCATTTTTGCCTGGGTTTTGTATGTTGTATTTCATCTTTTCTTATGTGTCTTTCTCTGAATTGTCATCAAGCTTCATTGTGCTGCATATTTTCTTTATTTTTTCAAATTTCCTTCATGCTTTCACTTCTTTCATGTATTTATCCTTTGAAACTAGTAAAGGAATGCAAGAGTAATAGTAGTCTTTTACACTACCTAATGTCTTCTGAAGAACTATGAGAACACAAACTTGAAATAAAATGAAAATAAGAAAAAATAAGCTCAGAGAAAATCTAATGAAACTTCTATCAACTAAATTCAGTGAAAAATTCTATTTGTAAGGCATATTTTTATTGACCCAACTAAATTACAGACTAGCTTCTGACTAGCTTCAAGGCAAATGTTTATAGATACAGAGCTTCAGATGCTGTAAGATTTGTAATAAAACATTACAATCTAATTTTTCAAATAAATGGACAATTTCTTTTTCTCCAAAATAAAAACACAAAACTGTAAGAGTCTAGAAAACAACTCTAGCTCTACTGTAATGTGATAAGAAAAGACTTTCTCTATTATTATATAAGGAAATAATGGATATCAGGGGAAACAAATGGTTTTACACTGTTGCCATTTCTCTGGCTGTCTTAGTATGCATTTGTCCAATTCTTTCCCTGCACAGAACATGCCTTATAGTGCTCAAAACCTAAAACTCCAAGCAGTCACCCCTTCCAGCTCAGAGTCAACTATCTACATTAGGTTAATTGGTTTTTCTCTTTCTCTAGAGATATAAAACAATAGAACTGTTTCTAAAACATGCTGACTCAATCATATACATGGATATGCATTCACAAAATATAATAGAGGAGAAGATTTTGTATCTAAAGGTATTAGATGCAAATTCACACATATAGAAAGATGAATGCATAGATAGATGGATAAATATGCTAGAAACATTGATCTACACAATGATCATGCTTTTAAAGTCATCACCACACTGTGGTTCTATTATTAGTCCCCAATTTTATTTTACATTATTTTGTTATATTCAAAAATTTTAGTCAACAAAAACCTTATAAAGCATGATCTCATTTTGTTTTCAAAATTCATTATAGTAACAGGTGACGATATTGAGCATTTGGTCATTGATTATTTATTTGCCTTCTGTACAGCACCTTTACTAAAGCATCTATACAAGTCTTTTGTCCATTTTTTCATTAGGCTATTTCTTCTAGTGTAGTGTTTGGAAGTTGTTTATATTTTCTACATATATTTATTCTGTTGGATGTATGACATGACTACTTCGCCCAGTCAATTTCTTGTATTTGCATTATCTTAACCATTCATTCATCAGAGCAAAATATTTTAATTTTGATAAATCCAATTTACCAATATCTTCTTTTGTGGATTTATGCTGATAATAGCATATCTAAGAGTTTATTGCCTAGCCCCAGTTCAAAAATATTTCTCCTATCTTTCCTTCTGAATGTATATAGTTTCACATTATGTATTTAGATGTATGATCTATTTGAGTTAATTTTGTACAAAGCATAAGTTTTAGGTTTAGGTGAACTTTTGCATATGGACGTTCAATTGTTCTGTACTACTTTTAAAAGTACAATCCTTTTCTCTTAGTTTCCAGGCGTCTATGAAAATACCACACAAAGGATTCACTTAAAGAACGGGAATTGTATCTTGGCTTTGAGGTTAGGGTGAATTCAAAATCAAGGCATCAGAAAGGTAATCTTTCTGATGAAAGAACTGTAGGCTTCTGGCTCTGGATTTTGGCAATCCTTGGGCTTCCTTGGCTTTTGTCTTTGACTTGCATCACATGGAGATGTCTTCTCTTTTCTTTTCTGGATTCCACTGACTTATGGCCTCTGACTCATCTATGGGGTATTCCTTATAAGGCCTATAGTAGTAGGAAAATCCCATTGTGATTCAGTTGGCCACACTTTAACTAAAAATAACATCTTCAAAAGATACTATTTATAAACTGCTTCACACCTATGGGAATAGGATTAAGATTAAGAGCTGTTTTTTTCTAGAGTATGTCATTATACCTACCTCAATTTCTTTACTGAAAAGCTTCAGAACCACTGCCAAAAATTAATTGCTCAGAGTTCTGGAATGGCTGAGTGAGCATTTTAGCACATAATAAAACTAGACAACATTATCTACTATAATAATCAAAAATCAGGAAATTGACCAAAGACATACAAATTGTGAATTATTTATTTATGAAAATAAAGTCTACCTCAATAAGAATAGTGGAGATCAGTTGCCTTTTAGCCAGAGTATACTCCCATGCCCCACTCTGCTACATGGAGAGGAAAACCTATCACCATGCCAGTCATGAGAACTGGCATCTCTGTTGCCACTACTGGAGGAGCCTCACTTATTTTTGGCAGAGAATGGGAAACCATGGCTAAGGACATGGTCAAAAGTAAAAACATTCTCAGTGGTAAATACTAAGGGAATACCTGTATTACAGCAGCTTAAATTCTCTATGTGGGCATGGAAAAGACCAGACAGGAATATAATGGGAAATACTGTGGAATGAAAAGCTTAACCAGTGGATTAATAACATCTCTTTTACCCCTGGTGCCCAAGACACGCTTCACATGCACATGACTGCATCTACACCCAAGGGGTAACAGGGAGAAAAAAGAGGAAACCAACTTGACCTGTGGAAACTGACTGAACCTTTCTTGGCTGATTGAACTTCACCCACACTGGCAAACTAGAGAGCCCCACCTGCCTATTCAAAACAATTTCTGAAACATACCAAAAGTTTAACCACAGATGTTTAACCACATGGACATTGTTCTTTTGTTGATTTCAGCAAGCCCTGTTCTATAAATATGCCTCACTCCCTCCCCTTAGCGTGGCTTTTGTTTCAGTCAGTCCTTCAGGCTTGACTGCTCCTCGGTCCATCACTCTCAAGCTCTCTAATAAAGCTTACCTTGATCCATTGAGGTCTATCTGTTCCTTCTTCACTTTCTTTCTTTTATTTATTTATTTATTTATTTATTTATTTTTTATTAATGGAAAGAAAGAAAAAAAAGAAATTAACACAACATTTAGAAATCATATCGTTCTACATATGCACTCAGTAATTCTTAACATCATCATATAGATGCATGATCATCATTTCTTAGTACATTTGCATTGGTTTAGAGGAACTAGCAACACAACAGAAAAAGATATAAAATGTTAATATAGAGAAAAGAAATAAAAGTAGTAATAATAGTAAAAAACAACAACAAAAAAAACCCTATAGCTAAGATGCAGCTTCATTCAGTGTTTTAACATGATTACTTTACAATTAAGTATTATTGTGCTGTCCATTTTTGAGTTTTTGTATCAAGTCCTGTTGCACAGTCTGTATCCCTTCCGCTCCAATTACCCATTATCTTACCCTGTTTCTAACTCCTGCTGGACTCTGTTACCAATGACATATTTCAAGTTTATTCTCGAATGTCCGTTCACATCAGTGGGACCATACAGTATTTGTCCTTTAGTTTTTGGCTGGACTCACTCAGCATAATATTCTCTAGGTCCATCCATGTTATTACATGCTTCATAAGTTTATCTTGTCTTAAAGCTGCATAATATTCCATCGTATGTATATGCCACAGTTTATTTACCCATTCTTCTGTTGGTGGACATTTTGGCTGTTTCCATCTCTTTGCAATTGTAAATAACGCTGCTATAAACATTGGTGTGCAAATGTCCATTTGAGTTTTTGCCCTTAATTCCTTTGAGTAGATACCTAGCAATGGTATTGCTGGGTCATATGGCAATTCTATATTCAGCTTTTTGAGGAACCGCCAAACTGCCTTCCACAGTGGTTGCACCATTTGACATTCCCACCAGCAGTGGATAAGTGTGCCTCTTTCTCTGCATCCTCTCCAGCACTTGTCATTTTCTGTTTTGTTGATAATGGCCATTCTGGTGGGTGTGAGATGATATCTCATTGTGGTTTTGATTTGCATTTCTCTAATGGCCAAGGACATTGAGCATTTCTTCATGTGTCTCCTGGCCATCCATATTTCCTCTTCTGGTAGGTGTCTGTTCAAGTCTTTTTCCCATTTTGTAATTGGGTTGGCTGACTTTTTGTTGTTGAGTTGAACAATCTCTTTATATATTCTGGATACTAGACCTTTATCTGATATGTCATTTCCAAATATTATCTCCCATTGTGTAGGCTGTCTTTCTACTTTCTTGATGAAGTTCTTTGATGCAAAAAGTGTTTCATTTTGAGGAGCTCCCATTTATTTATTTCTTTCTTCAGTGCTCTTGCTTTAGGTTTAAGGTCCATAAAACCACCTCCAGTTGTAAGATTCATAAGATATCTCCCAACATTTTCCTCTAACTGTTTTATGGTCTTAGACCTAATGTTTAGATCTTTTATCCATTTTGAGTTAACTTTTGTATAAGGTGTGAGATGCGGGTCTTCTTTCATTCTTTTACATATGGATATCCAGTTCTCTAGGCACCATTTATTGAAGAGACTGTTCTGTCCCAGGTGAGTTGGCTTGACTGCCTTATCAAAGATCAAATGTCCATAGATGAGAGGGTCTATATCTGAGCCCTCTATTCGATTCCATTGGTCGATATATCTATCTTTATGCCAATACCATGCTGTTCTGACCACTGTGGCTTCATAATATGCCTTAAAGTCTGGCATCGCGAGACCTCCAGCTTCGTTTTTTTTCCTCAAGATGTTTTTAGCAATTTGGGACAACCTGCCCTTCCAGATAAATTTGCTTATTGATTTTTCTATTTTGATTGGTATTGCATTGAATCTGTAGATCAGTTTAGGCAGGATTGACATCTTAACTATATTTAGTCTTCCAATCCATGAACACGGTATGCCCTTCCATCTATTTAGGTCTTCTGTGATTTCTTTTAGCAGTTTTTGTAGTTTTCTTTATATAAGTTTTTTGTCTCTTTGGTTAAATTTATTCCTAGGTATTTTATTCTTTTAGTTGCGATTGTAAATGGGATTCGTTTCTTGATTTCCCCCTCAGCTTGTTCATTGCTAGTGTATAGAAATGCTACAGATTTTTGAATGTTGATCTTGTACCCTGCTACTTTGCTGTACTCATTTATTAGCTCTAGTAGTTTTGTTGTGGATTTTTCTGGGTTTTCAACGTATAGTATCATATCGTCTGCAAACAGTGATAGTTTTACTTCTTCCTTTCCCATTTTGATGCCTTGTATTTCTTTTTCTTGTCTAATTGCTCTGGCTAGAACCTCCAACACAATGTTGAATAATAGTGGTGATAGTGGGCATCCTTGTCTTGTTCCTGATTTTAGGGGGAAAGTTTTCAATTTTTCCCCATTGAGGATGATATTAGCTGTGGGTTTTTCATATATTCCCTCTATCATTTTAAGGAAGTTCCCTTGTATTCCTATCTTTTGAAGTGTTTTCAACAGGAAAGGATGTTGAATCTTGTCAAATACCTTCTCTGCATCAATTGAGATGATCATGTGATTTTTCTGCTTTGATTTGTTGATGTGGTGTATTACATTAATTGATTTTCTTATATTGAACCATCCTTGCATACCTGGGATGAATCCTACTTGGTCATGATGTATAATTCTTTTAATGTGTTGTTGGATACGATTTGCTAGAATTTTATTGAGGATTTTTGCATCTATATTCATTAGAGAGATTGGCCTGTAGTTTTCTTTTTTTGTAATATCTTTGCCTGGTTTTGGTATGAGGGTGATGTTGGCTTCATAGAATGAATTAGGTAGCTTTCCCTCCACTTCGATTATTTTGAAGAGTTTGAGGAGAGTTGGTACTAATTCTTTCTGGAATGTTTGATAGAATTCACATGTGAATCTGTCTGGTCCTGGACTTTTCTCAGATAACAAGTATTCAGCCTATGAAAATGGTTAATTTAAAGTTTAAAATTATCTAGGATCTGATCAGTAGATTATAATAATTTCTTCTTTTTTAGAGAAAGAGGGATGCTAGCAAAGTTAGATGTTTCATTGTTAAATGTGAGTTATGCATGTAGGATTAAGTGGTCTCATTTGATGAAATCAGAATTGCCCAAAGGGTTTTATCATGTGGTCTGGTTGCAGTTGATGAGTTGGAGAACAGTGGAAATTGCTTGGAAAAATCTAAGAATGGTATTAGGAAAGTGTAAATTTTTAGATGTTTGTTCTTCTAATTATTTTCATTTGTGCATATAATGCTTATGTTTAGGTATACTTACATTTTTATATAATTTTTATTGTAATGTAATTTTTGAAAACTTCTGATTTCATTAGTAAGTATTAATAATACACTTTGACCTATGTCATATGATACTTCTTAAAGCCCACGTTTGCATATATTTTGCATATGCTGGCACAGCATAACTAACTTCTTTAGGAGTGTACACAGATGAGCAATGGGTGATTTTAAGGAAATAAAAGGAAAGCATGATGGAATTTCCCCAATAAGTTTTGGAGTGTCATGTATTTCATAAATAAAGCAGATATATTGTTGTATTCACTCACAATGTTGTGCAATTTCATTATTATTTTAGTGTAGTCTTACATTGCATTTAAGAAACATGACAGAAGAAAGTAAAAAACAACACTGAATGAGGTAAGCATTTTATGATTAGTTTAACATCCCAAACCTCACTTCCTCTCCACATAACCAGGTAAAATGTCTGGTGAATCTTTTGTTAATCAATGATAATAAAATAATTTTTATGTAGCTGTTTTGGTTTGAAGCTGTATGAAAAGGAAAGATAACGTTTTTAAAGTTAATCCATTTCTGTGGGTATAGAGCCATTGTAAGTAGCATCTTTTGCTGAGTAGGATCTTAAGTGGAGATGTGGCTCAACCCATTCTGTATGTGTCTTCACCCTCTTACTAGAGTCTTTATAAGAGGATAAAAGACAGAGAAAAGATGAAGAGTAAATTCAGAGAAGCTCAGAGACAAGAAAAAATACAGAATCCAGACAGTACACTGCTGAAACCAGAAGCTCAAAGCAACAAAAATGAGGAGAGAACAGAAATAGCAGCAGAGGTCATCATGCATCTGGCCATATGACAGAGGAATTGAGCACCACTGAAATCTGGTCTTAAGTGAGAAGTTATTGCATGTTGATTCCTTAATTTAGACATTGTCATGGCCACAGAACTATAAACATATAATTTAATAAATCCCCAGTGTAAAAACTAACTGAATGCTGGTATAATACCTTTTATCATATTTAGCAAGCAAATAAATTTTCTTACCAGAAGACTAGGGTACTATACTTTTAAGTATCAAAAATGCTGGCAGAGCTTTGTAAATGGATATGGGGAAGATTCTTGATAAATTTTGTAGTGCTACATAAAAAAGGTCTATTGCTTTGGAGAAACTGTTGGTAGAAATATGGACACTAAAGGTACTCCCAGGGAAGCCATAGACAAATAAGATGAATATGCCACTGTAAACTGAAAGGAAGGTTACACTTCTTTTAAAGTGACAGCAAAATTGGCAAAATTGAGTACTGGTGTTGCTGGAAGGCATAATTTGAATGTGAAAGAGCTTGAATATTTAGCCAAGATTTCTAGACTAAAGGAGGAAAGTATGCCCTGGATTCTCCTTGCATGTTATATTAAAATGTGAGAGAACAGAGAAGTTGAGAACTGGACTCCTTGGCACACAAGCACACTTAAACCATAATGTGAAAATTTGGAAAATTTTGAGCTTCTGGAAAGTGAGTTTCCAGAGAATAGGGCTTCATGTGAGGATTTAGCTAAACATTGATCCAAACAGCCAATTCAGTACAAGTCACCACTGGAGGTGAACAGATCCAGAAAAGATCTATGGAAGATCCTGTCTGATGGTTTGACTCCTGCATTCTGCATACAAAACCAGCAAGAATTTGCAACATCTGCATGAACAGAACCACTGGCAATGCACACTAAAACAGACAAAAAAGAGATGATTGAAGGAAAAATGACTTCAAAGACAGAACCATGGAAGCTGAGATCTGGAGCAAAGACCTCTTCTTGAGCAAAGAGAGTGAACCCACCAGTGAATGTGGAAAGGACAAGTATGTCCTAGAGCTTACAGAGGTTGGGCCCTCTCTCCCATTGTTCAGGAAAAGTGTTGCCACCTCGGATTTCCCAGATGCTGAAGGATTGAGAGTGTTTGTCTGCCCCATTTTTCAGAAAGATTGCTGCCACCCCAGTCTTTAGAAAAGGTGGAGCACATTTCCTGGGGTTTGAGGTGGATCTGGCCACCACCTCACTGTTCTGATGGCTTGAGCCTCACTCTGGAGATTCTGAAGAGTCCAGCTGACACCCAAGCATTTGATAAGTGTGGGGCCTTGGGTCTGGAAATAATCTCAGAGCTTGGAGATAGATGATAGAGTCTTCACCCCAGTGTTTAAAGAGAGCAAAGCTGCTGCATAAGCATTTGGAAAAGTTGGGACCACTGCTATATCATTCCCAGAGTTCAAAGGATATTCTGCAGATGATCCTCAGCTTTGAAATCTAATTGGGTTTGCCCTGAAAGAGTTTGAACTCTATAGGAGACAGTTTTGTTTTCAATTTCTCCTTATGGCAATAGGAATGTTCACTCTGCAACAGTTCTTCCTTTTTACATAGGAAGCAGATAATCTCTTCACATGTCCACAGCTGGAAGGGAATTGTGTCCACTGAAAGAGACACCCCTATTACTGATGTTGATGAGTCCTGGTACTTAATATTGTCACTGAAAACATTAATGCTTTTGTGATATTGTGATGGAATTAATGTATTTTGAATATGGAAAGAACATGTCATTTGGTGGTCCAGAATGTGATGGTCTGAAGCTGTATGTATCCCAGAAAAGATCATGCTCTTAAAGCTAATCCACTCCTGTGGGTATGGACCTATTTTAAGTAAGATCTTTTGGTCAGTAGAATCTTCATTTGAGATATGATTCACCTCATAAGTGGGATTTAATCCTCTTACTAAAGTCTTTTTGAAGAGAATAAGAGACAGAGAGAAGACCCATAAAAAAGTCCCAGAGAAGCTCATAGACAAGGACTGACAAAGACACTCAGAGAAGGAGACACTGAAGCCAGAAGTTGGAAGCAACAAAACCTGGGAAAGAAGGAAATGACCAGACAACATCTTCATGTGCCTGGCCATGTGACATAGGAGCTGAGGATCATGAGAAGCTGGTCTTCATGGAGAAAGCAATAGCTGTTGATGCCTTGATTTGGACATTTTCATGGCCTCAGAAATGTAAATTGTAAGTTAATAAATTCTCATCACAAAAATCAACCCATTTCTAACTTATTGCATCTCATCAGTTTTAGCAAACTAAAACAGCAGAGAAAGGAGAGGAAAATAAGTTTGTAAAAGTAAGTGGATGCGTTGGGACATAGTGGCTCAGCAGGTAGAGTTCTCGCCTGCCATGCCAGAGACCTGGGTTCAATTCCCTGTGCCTGCCTATGCAATAATAAATAAAAATGAAAAAGTAAATGGATGATAAAAAATATAAATGGATCAGATAATTCTACAATGACTCTGCGGATCAAGTACATTTTCAAGGAGTAGTAATAGAATTACCAGTAGCTATTGTAATGACAAGTATGGTAGTATACAGAAAAGAGATATTTTAAGCCACAGCAGTGAATATGATTCTAAAAGAAATACAGGAATTCCATTACTACTTAGGATGTAGAAATGTACCATGAACATTTTTTCAAGCCTGACAATTTTGAAAAGCCAATAATCTTAAAAAACATACATGTCTTGAGCCCACCAATGAATGATAATATAGGCAACATCTAAGAAATCAATTACCAAGGAGGGACAAGCCCCTCAAAAAAAAGGAAATGAGATAAATGAAGAGTTTCCCTTTAGAAAGAGGGTAGGAGAAAGAGATGGCTACTATATAAGTAGATTGGGAGAATATAGATAATTTTATATAATTGTTAAATTTATTTATGGGCTACAATGCCAACTGGGAAAAGTGCTGGGTTCTAGTATGAGGGGATTTTCATTCACTTTCTTTTTTTTTTTTTTCTCGCTATGTTATATCTTTTTTTTTTTACTTTTTTTTATTAATTAAAAAAAGAATTAACAAAACAATTAGAAATCATTCCAATCTACATGTACAATCAGTAATTCTTAATAACATCACATAGTTGCATATTCATCATTTCTTGGTACATTTGCATCGATTCAGAAAAAGAAACAAAAAGACAACAGAATAAGAATTAAAACAATAATAGAAAGAAAAAAAAACAAAAAAACAAAAAAAACCTATACCTGACATGCAGCTTCATTCAGTGTTTTAACATAATTGCATTACAATTGGGTAGTATTGTGCTGTCCATTTCTGAGTTTTTATATCCAGTCCCATTGTACAGTCTGTATCCCTTCAGCTCCAATTATCCCTTCTCTTTTTTTTTTTTTAATTAACGGAAAAAAGAAATTAACCCAACATTTAGAGATCATACAATTCTACATATGCAATCATTAATTCTTAACATCATCACATAGATGCATGATCATCATTTCTTAGTACATATGCATTGGTTTAGAAGAACTAGCAACATAACCGAAAAAGACATAGAATGTTAATATAGAGAAAAAAATAAAAGTAATAATAGTAAGATCAAAACAAAACAAAACAAAACAAAACAAAAACCTATAGCTCAGATGCAGCTTCATTCAGTGTTTTAACATGATTACTTTACGATTAGGTATTATTGTGCTGTCCATTTTTGAGTTTTTGTATCTAGTCCTGTTACACCGTCTGTATCCCTTCAACTCCAATTGGCCATTATCTTACCCTGTTTCTACCTCCTGCTGGACTCTGTTATCAAGGACATATTCCAAATTTATTCTCGAATGTCTGTTCACATCAGTGGGACCATACAGTATTTGTCCTTTAGTTTTTGGCTAGACTCACTCAGCATAATGTTCTCTAGGTCCATCCATGTTATTACATGCTTCATAAGTTTATCCTGTCTTAAAGCTGCATAGTATTCCATCGTATGTATATACCACAGTTTGTTTAGCCACTCTTCTGTTGATGGAGATTTCGGCTGTTTCCATCTCTTTGCAATTGTAAATAACGCTGCTATAAACATTGGTGTGCAAATGTCCGTTTGTGTCTTTGCCCTTAAGTCCTTTGAGTAGATACCCAGCAATGGTATTGCTGGGTCGTATGGCAATTCTATATTCAGCTTTTTGAGGAACCGCCAAACTGCCTTCCACAGTGGTTGCACCATTTGACATTCCCACCAATAGTGGATAAGTGTGCCTCTTTCTCTGCATCCTCTCCAGCACTTGTCATTTTCTGTTTTGTTGATAATGGCCATTCTGGTGGGTGTGAGATGATATCTCATTGTGGTTTTGATTTGCATTTCTCTAATGGCCAGGGACATTGAGCATCTCTTCATGTGCCTTTTGGCCATTTGTATTTCCTCTTCTGATAGGTGTCTGTTCAAGTCTTTTTCCCATTTTGTAATTGGGTTGGATGTCTTTTTGTTGTTGAGTTGGACAATCTCTTTATAAATTCTGAATACTAGACCTTTATCTGATATGTCATTTCCAAATACTGTCTCCCATTGTGAAGGCTGTCTTTCTACTTTCTTGATGAAGTTCTTTGATGCACAAAAGTGTTTAATTTTGAGGAGTTCCCATTTATTTATTTCCTTCTTCAGTGCTCTTGCTTTAGGTTTAAGGTCCATAAAACCGCCTCCAGTTGTAAGATCCATAAGATATCTCCCAACATTTTCCTCTATCTGTTTTATGGTCTTAGACCTGTTGTTTAGATCTTTGATCCATTTTGAGTTAACTTTTGTATAGGGTGTGAGAGATGGGTCTTCTTTCATTCTTTTGCATATGGATATCCAGTTCTCTAGGCACCATTTATTGAAGAGACTGCTCTGTCCCAGGTGAGTTGGCTTGACTGCCTTATCAAAGATCAAATGTCCATAGATGAGAGGGTCTATATCTGAGCACTCTATTCGATTCCATTGGTCGATATATCTATCTTTATGCCAATACCATGCTGTTTTGACCACTGTGGCTTCATAATATGCCTTAAAGTCAGGCAGCGCGAGACCTCCAGCTTCGTTTTTTTTCCTCAAGATGTTTTTAGCAATTCGGGGCACCCTGCCCTTCCAGATAAATTTGCTTATTGGTTTTTCTATTTCTGAAAAATAAGTTGTTGGGATTTTGATTGGTATTGCATTGAATCTGTAAATCAATTTAGGTAGGATTGACATCTTAACTATATTTAGTCTTCCAATCCATGAACACGGTATGCCCTTCCATCTATTTAGGTTTTCTGTGATTTCTTTTAGCAGTTTTTTGTAGTTTTCTTTATATAGGTTTTTTGTCTCTTTAGTTAAATTTATTCCTAGGTATTTTATTCTTTTAGTTGCAATTGTAAATGGGATTCGTTTCTTGATTTCCCCCTCAGCTTGTTCATTACTAGTGTATAGAAATGCTACAGATTTTTGAATGTTGATCTTGTAACCTGCTACTTTGCTGTACTCATTTATTAGCTCTAGTAGTTTTGTTGTGGATTTTTCCGGGTTTTCGACGTATAGTATCATATCGTCTGCAAACAGTGATAGTTTTACTTCTTCCTTTCCAATTTTGATGCCTTGTATTTCTTTTTCTTGTCTAATGGCTCTGGCTAGAACCTCCAACACAATGTTGAATAATAGTGGTGATAGTGGACATCCTTGTCTTGTTCCTGATCTTAGGGGGAAAGTTTTCAATTTTTCCCCATTGAGGATGATATTAGCTGTGGGTTTTTCATATATTCCCTCTATCATTTTAAGGAAGTTCCCTTGTATTCCTATCTTTTGAAGTGTTTTCAACAGGAAAGGATGTTGAATCTTCTCTGCATCAATTGAGATGATCATGTGATTTTTCTGCTTTGATTTGTTGATATGGTGTATTACATTAATTGATTTTCTTATGTTGAACCATCCTTGCATACCTGGGATGAATCCTACTTGGTCATGATGTATAATTCTTTTAATGTATTGTTGGATACGATTTGCTAGAATTTTATTGAGGATTTTTGCATCTGTATTCATTAGAGAGATTGGTCTGTAATTTTCTTTTTTTGTAATATCTTTGCCTGGTTTTGGTATGAGGGTGATGTTGGCTTCATAGAATGAATTAGGCAGTTTTCCCTCCACTTCGATTTTTTTGAAGAGTTTGAGGAGAATTGGTACTAATTCTTTCTGGAACGTTTGGTAGAATTCACATGTGAAGCCATCTGGTCCTGGACTTTTCTTTTTAGGAAGCTTTTGAATGACTAATTCAATTTCTTTACTTGTGATTGGTTTGTTGAGGTCATCTATGTCTTCTTGAGTCAAAGTTGGTTGTTCATGTCTTTCCAGCAACCCGTCCATTTCATCTAAATTGTTGTATTTATTAGCGTAAAGTTGTTCATAGTATCCTGTTATTACCTCTTTATTTCTGTGAGGTCAGTAGTTATGTCTCCTCTTCCATTTCTGATCTTATTTATTTGCATCCTCTCTCTTCTTCTTTTTGTCAATCTTGATAGGGGCCCATCAATCTTATTGATTTTCTCATAGAACCAACTTCTGGTCTTATTGATTTTCTCTACTGTTTTCATATTTTCAATTTCATTTATTTCTGCTCTGATCTTTGTTATTTCTTTCCTTTTGCTTGCTTTGGGATTAGTTTGCTGTTCTTTCTCCAGTTCTTCCAATTGAACAGTTAATTCCTGCATTTTTACCTTTTCTTCTTTTCTGATATAGGCATTTAGGGCAATAAATTTCCCTCTTAGCACTGCCTTTGCTGCATCCCAAAGTTTTGATATGTTGTGTTTTCATTTTCATTTGCCTCGAGGTATTTACTAATTTCTCTTGCACTTTCTTCTTTGACCCACTCGTTGTTTAAGAGTGTGTTGTTGAGCCTCCAGGTATTTGTGAATTTTCTGGCATTCCGCCTATTATTGATTTCCAACTTCATTCCTTTATGATCCGAGAAAGTGTTGTGTATGATTTCAATCTTTTTAAGTTTGTTAAGACTTGCTTTGTGACCCAGCATATGGTCTATCTTTGAGAATGATCCATGAGCACTTGAGAAAAAGGTGTATCCTGCTGTTGTGGGATATAATGTCCTATAAATGTCTGTTAAGTCTAGCTCCTTTATTGTAATATTCAGATTCTCTATTTCTTTATTGATCCTCTGTCTAGATGTTCTGTCCATTGATGAGAATAGTGAATTGAAGTCTCCAACTATTATGGTATTTGTGTCTATTTCCCTTTTCAGTGTTTGAAGTGTATTCCTCACGTATTTTGGGGCATTCTGGTTTGGTGTGTAAATATTTATGATTGTTATGTCTTCTTGTTGAATTGTTCCTTTTATTAGTAGATAGTGTCCTTCTTTGTCTCTTTTAACTGTTTTACATTTGAAGTCTAATTTGTTGGATATTAGTATAGCCACTCCTGCTATTTTCTGGTTGTTATTTGCATGAAATATCTTTTCCCAACCTTTCACTTTCAACCTATGTTTATCTTTGGGTCTAAGATGTGTTTCCTGTAGACAGCATATAGAAGGATCCTGTTTTTTAATCCATTCTGCCAATCTATGTCTTTTGATTGGGGAGTTCATTCCATTAACATTTAGTGTTATTACTGTTTGGATAATATTTTCCTCTAAAATTTTGCCTTTTGTATTATATATATCATATCTGACTTTCCTTCTTTCTACACTCTTCTCCATACCTCTCTCTTCTGTCTTTTCGGTTCTAACTCTAGTGCTCCCTTTAGTATTTCTTGCAGAGCTGGTCTCTTGGTCACAAATTCTCTCAGTGACTTTTTGTCTGAGAATGTTTTAATTTCTCCCTCATTTTTGAAGGACAATTTTGCTGGATATAGGAGTCTTGGTTGGCAGTTTTTCTCTTTTAGTAATTTAAATATATCATCCCACTGTCTTCTAGCCTCCATGGTTTCTGCTGAGAAATCTACACATAGTCTTATTGGGTTTCCCTTGTATGTGATGGATTGTTTTTCTCTTGCTGCTTTCAAGATCCTCTCTTTCTCTTTGACCTCTGACATTCTAACTAGTAAATGTCTTGGAGAACGCCTATTTGGGTCTAATCTCTTTGGGGTGTGCTGCACTTCTTGGATCTGTAATTTTAGGTCTTTCATAAGAGTTGGGAAATTTTCAGTGAAAATTTCTTCCATTAGTTTTTCTCCTCCTTTTCCCTTCTCTTCTCCTTCTGGGACGCCCACAACACGTATATTTGTGTGGTTCATATTGTCCTTGAGTTCCCTGATACCCTGTTCAAATTTTTCCATTCTTTTCCCGATAGTATCTGTTTGTTTTTAGAATTCAGATGTTCCATCCTCCAAATCACTAATTCTATCTTCTGTCTCTTTGAATCTATCATTGTAGGTATCCATTGTTTTTTCTATCTTTTCTACTTTGTCCTTCACTTCCATAAGTTCTGCGATTTGTTTTTTCAGTTTTTCTATTTCTTCTTTATGTTCAGCCCATGTCTTCTTCATGTCCTCCCTCAATTTATCGATTTCGTTTTTGAAGAGGTTTTCCATTTCTGTTCGTATATTCAGCATTAGTTGTCTCAGCTCCTGTATCTCATTTGAACTATTGGTTTGTTCCTTTGACTGGGCCATATTTTCAATTATTTGAGCGTGATCCGTTATCTTCTGTTGGTGTCTGCGCATTTAGACAGATTTCCCTGGGTATTGGATCCAAAAGTTTGGAAGATTTTTCTGTGAAATCTCTGGGTTCTGTTTTTCTTATCCTGTCCAGTAGTTGGCGCTCGTGGCACACGTTTGTCTGCGGGTCCCACCAGTAAAAGGTGCTGTGGGACCTTAAACTTTGGAAAACTCTCGCCGTCCGGGGGGTTCGCTAGCCGAAGCGGCTTGAGCCGGCCCGGGGTCCGAACGCAGGGAGGGTTGCTGGTCGCCGCAGCCTGGGAAAGAGCCCGTCCGTATTTCCTAGTCGGCCCTGGGCGACAAGCGTGGCGGGAGGGCGCCAGCGGCAGCGGCCCACCCGAGAGAGTGCACGTTCCCCGGGAGTCACGGGTTTGGAAGGGGCCTCTCCCACCCATCACTGTTCTCCACGGCCTGGGGATTTCCGATCCAATTCTCTCAGTTGGTCCGGGGGGCTGTGCGTAGTGTGGGCGCCAGCCGCCTTGTTTTCAGGGGACTGCCTCTCCAATTCTCCCAGCCGGCCCGGGAAGGGGGAAGGGAGTAACTCCGGTCACTTCCCCCCACGCCCGGTGAGGCCCACGCGCCTCAGCGATCTCACCCGAGCTGCTTCTCTCAGCCAGCCAGCCATTCCAGGATGGGGTACGCTGTCTTTTTTATCTCTGTTGTGACTTTGGGCGCTTTCTGTATCGTTTCTACTCCCCTAGTAGCTATCCTGGAGAAGAAACTAAGATCCGCGCGTCTTACTAAGCCGCCATCTTCCAGGAAGTCCGCTATGTTATATCTTGATACTGATCTGGCTGGACTGTACCTCTTCTGCCTTTTCCTTCCTGAGAGGTCTGGGAGGTCAGGTTGTTGTGATGTGGCTCAAAGTCCCAGCAGCTGATCACTTAGTTTCCTGGTGAGGTCAGCCCCATCCTAAGACTACAGTTGAGGCTGGCCCATTCGGAGTCATCTGTTTAGCATGTGCTATCAAATGTGTTCCAAGATCCACTATGAATAACAAAGATGATCCTATTACTTTTATGAACTCTCTGGGAATTGTGACTTCTAATGGACTTCCAGAGGTAACCTCAGTTGTCGGACGGAAAGCCAGTGAGGCACCACGGGGCGGCAACAGCTTAACATATCCAAGAAAGAGGAGGCTTGGAGTCTGTCCTCTCTGGTTGTGGAGCCTCTCCTCTCTGGCCTCCAGTTTCGTGCAAGGAGTCTGTCTCCTCTCACCCCAACAGAAGTCCTAGGACGACTTTCACACATCAGCCATAAAGTCGCCCCCTACACAGCCACCGTACGTTTCCTCCGTGCGACTGCTTACCACAACAGCTCATTCACTTTCAATATCTTCTCTGCAGGGCTCTAACAAATGCTCCTGGGAAAAATGGGGACATATTGAGAGAATTCAGGCAAGGTCAATATGCAACACACAAAATACTAAATATCTTCCTCTTCCTGTCTTAATAAATGAGGAACTGGTGTTACTTTACCACTTATAGGTTTATTCTTCCTTTTGTTTGCCAAAGGATAAATACAATTTTTCTGAGGTACCTAGTTGTCATGGTTAGGGACAGGTGTCAACTTGGCCAAGTTGTGGTACCTGTTCATCTGATTGGGCAAGCACTGGCCTGTCTGTTGCAATGAGAACATTTCATAGGATTAGGTCATGATCACGTCAGCTACATCCACAGCTGATTCCATTTGTAATCAGCCAAAGGGAAGTGTCTTCTGCAATTAGTGATGCTAAATGCAATCATAGGAAGCCTTTTAAGAAGGACTCAGAGGAGACAGATTCCATTCCTGCTTTGGCTGGTGAGCCTCTCCTGTGGAGTTCATCCAGGCCATCCATTGGAGTCATCGGCTTCACAGCCTGCCCTGTGGATTTTGGACTCTGTGTTCCTATGGTCACGTGAGACACTTTCATAAATTTTATATTTGTAAGTGTTCCCTGTTGATTCTGTTTCTCTAGAGAACCCTAACTAATACACTAGTCATGGAATTGCTTCTGCTTTCTGACAGCATCTAATTGAATAGCAATTTTGGCTCCCTTTTACCCTCTCACTGGTTACCCAACCTGAGTTAGAACCCTATAATAGGCTTTTTAAAGCTTTTTTTTACTTTGAAACTGCACACATTCTCATCTCATGGGTTCTTCTTCACTGCAATGAGAAATAAAATCACATTGTTCAACCACAGGTGTTTCTGGTGGTCTATGACTAAAGAGAAATAGAGGTTACAATATAAATAGGAAAGGATTGAAAATATGCATGGCTACATGAGGAATTTTACCATAGGGATGGAATTAAAAGGTAAAAATGCAAGAAATAGAACTTTTACAAAGCACACATGCAACAACATAACAGAAGAAACAAAAAACATCCACCAACAGTATCATCTATAGTATCAATAAAAGCAATGAAAGATTCAACAAACTTTATGGTAAGCCAACAAGAATTTATCAAACAGAAAAAGCTGTTCTAGTTTGCTAGCTTCCAGAATGCAATATACCAGAAATAAAACAGCACTTAAAAAGGGGAATTCAATAAGTTGCAAGTTAACAGTTTTTAGGCCATGGAAATGTCCCAATTAAAGCAAGTCTATAGAAATGCACAATATAAGGCATCCAGGGAAAGATACTTTGATTCAAGAAGGCTGATGAAGTTCAGATTTTCTCTCTCAAGTGGAAAGGCACATGGCAAACACTGTTAAGGTTTCTCTTTTGGCTGGAAGGGCACATGGTGAACACAACATCAAATTCCTGCTCCCTCTCTGGGAGGACAAAAAACCCAGGAGGTGTTTTCCTTCTTCATCTCCTAAAGTTGCTGACTGGAGGACTCTCTGGTTCATGGTTCTGCAATGTTCTCTGTTGTGGCTTTCTCATGGCTCTGTCGTTCTTTTATGTTTTCTCCAAATCTTCTCCTTTCTCCAAAATGTTCCCTCTTTTATAGGATTGCACTAGACTAATCAAGACCTACATAGAATGGGTGAAGAAATGTCTCTGTCTAATCAAGTTTGGTGGGTTATCTCCATGGAAACCCAATCAAGTTTCCAACCTATAATGTTTGTTCTAGTTTGTGAGTTGCCAGAATGCAACACACCAGAGATGGATTGGCTTTTAATAAAAGGGGATTTATTTTGTTAGTTCTTCAAAGGAAAGGTAGCTAACTTTCATCTGAGGTTCTTTCTTACGTGGGAAGGCTCAAGGTAATATTTGCTGGCCTTCTCTCCAGGTCTCTGGGTTCTGACAACTTTCACCAAGGTGATTCCTTTCTGCAACTCCAAAGGCCTGGGCTGAGCTGCAAGTGCTGAGATGAGGTATGCCGAACTGCTTGGGCTGTGCTACATTGCACTCTCTCATTTAAGCATCAGCCAATTAAGTCAAGTGTCATTCATTGCAAGAGGAACACCTCCTAGCCAACTGCAAATGCAATGAGCAACAGATGAGGTTCACATACCATTGGCTCATGTCTGCAGCAACAGAACTAGGTGCCTTCACCTGGCCAAGTTGACAACTGAATCTAACTACCACAGTGCTGAATAGGGATTAAGAGAGATGGTTCCTTCCACAAGGTTGCTTAGGATTAAATAATGGCTTTTGTAGGGTACATAAATACTTTCAAACCAGCACATTCCTCCTTCTGGACCCTAAAAAAGACATATTTTATCCACATACAAAATATGTTCATTTCATCACAATATCAGAAAACTTTAAAGCATTTCAGTAACAATCAAATGTAATACAAGGTTAAAGCTAGTATAAAGCCTCATCAAAGTTAGTTACATGTGTGGTCTGTTCTCAAGAAAATCTCCTCTGGTTCTGGATCTGTGAAGCTCAAACAAGTTATTTGCTGCCAACATAAAAAGAAGGAACAGTCAGAGGATACATATGCATATTTCCATAGGGAGGAAGGAACATAGGGGTCACTGGACTCAAACAGTTTCAAAAACCTTCAGGGCAAAATTCATTAGATTTCAAAATCAGAGAATCATTTATTTTTGGGGCTTTAAAAAGAAGCAGTATCACTACACAGAGGCCTGCCTCTCTCCAAATGCAACCTTGGGAGACACTGGGGACACCACCTTTTCCTCTGATCCACCCTCTCCAAACATTGGGGCTGCAACCCCTCTATGTGGTGGTGGCCAGGCTCTCACCAAACCTCAAGGACTGTGCTGCGCCCTCTGCAAGGCCTGATATGGCATGACTCCTCCACTGCAATGAGGTAGAAGGCCCATCTTCTGCCTTCGGGGCAAATTCACTCTCTCCACATGCTTGGGTAGATCTGCTCTCCTGGTCCAAGTCTTCCTGACTTCAGACCCCAGCCTCCATAGCATTGTCTCTGAAGTTATTTTTTCTCCAATGTGTCCCTTCTCTGTCCCTCTCAGTCCTGACTGGCAGTGGTTTTCTTTATAAAGATCCTGCAACACTCTCATTGGCTTTCTATTCCATAGCCTCAGATCATGCCCATCAGACATAAGGAGTTTCCAGAAATCTTTCCTGGATAACTCCATGTTCAATCCTGGCTTTCTCTGAAATGGCTGACTAGTCCTGCATTTGACCAAAACCTCACATGGGGCATTATTCTCTGAGTCTCCCTTCCTGGAAAACCAGAATTTTCCAGAACATCAATTTCTGATTTCTTTGTATCAAGAGTTCAGTTCTCAGCTTATCTCTTTCCTGTTGCATTTCACTATAATCTGTGAGAAGAAACCAAGCTGTACTTTCCACATTTAATTTAGAGATCTCTTGTGCTAAATATCCAAGTTCATGGCTTTTAAAATCAGCCTTCCAGCCAAAGCCATTAGCCAATTTTGCCAGAGTACTTGCCATTTTAAAACAAGGTTCACCTTCCTTCCAGTCTGTAATAACACGTGCCTCAATTCTGTATAAAGCTTTATCAGAAGAGTCCACATTTCTACCAACAGTCTCTTCAAAGCATTCTAGACCCTCTCTATAAAGTTCCTCACAATTCTTCCAGGTTCTTCCCCTTATCTATCTAAAAAGCTCTTCCAACATGTTTGGTATTTGCAAACTGCAGCAGTATCCCACTCTCAGTACCAAAATCTATTCTAGTTTGTTTGCTGCAGGATGCAATAAACCAGGGATGGAACAGCTTTTAAAAAAGGGAATTTAATAAGTTGCACATTAAGAGATTTTAGGCTGTGGAAATGTCCCAATTAAAGCAAATCTATAGAGATGTCTAATCTAAGGCATACAGGGAAAGATACCTTGACTCAAGAAGGCTGATAAAGTTCAGAGTTTCTCTTTCAAGTGGAAAGGCACATGACAAACATGGACAGGGTTCCTCTTTTGTCTGGAAGGGCACATGGTAAACTCAAAGTCATCTGTTAACTTCCTTTCCAGCTCCGCAGGTGGTGTATTCTTTTTTCATCTCCAAAATTGCTGGTGGACTCTGCTTCATGGTTCTGTGGCATTCTCTGTTGTGGCTTTCTTGTGGCTATGTTATTCTTCTCTGTTCTCTCTGAATCTTCTCCTTTCTCCAAAATGTTTCTGCTTTTATAATATTGCAGTAAACTAATCAATACCTACATAGTATGGGTGTATACATGTCTCTATTGAATCAAGTTTTGAGGATATTAACCCACATTGATTGAATCACATCTCCATGGAGATAACCCAATCAAGTTTCCAACCTATGGTGCTGAATATGGATTAAGAGAAATGGTTGCTCCCACATAATTGCTTAGGGTTAAATCACAGCTTTTGTAGGGCACATAAATCCTTTCAAACAAGCACTGAGGCAAAAAATAATAACATGCAAAATAGTATCCAACAACTGTGGTAAAATATCAAACAGTATAATGTACATACAGTAACAGTCCTACAACAAGGATAGAAAGGAAGTACCTAAGAAGAAATATCTAAGGTGATAATGATCAAACTTTTCTGAAAAGAAGGACAGACATCAAACCTAGTATCTATCAAATTAATGGACCCCAAGAGGGTTAAAAAAAATGGCAAATCAACCCAAAGACATATCTAGATATTTTGGTTTCACATCTGAATGAGAAAGTAAGTAAATTATGAAGGCAGTCAGAGGATAGTACATAGCTCATGCAGAAGAGAAGCTATGAGAATTACACCAGACATGTACACATTAAAGGTAAATCAAGCCATAATGAAATGGAGGGATGTTTAAAGTGCTGAAGATAATAATTGCATTTGCAGTATTCAATACCCAGTGAAAGAGCATTCAAACATGAAAAAGACCCTTTTGGGAAAATTGACATACACCTACTCACACAGACACACACACACACACAGAACTAATTTATAATCACCAGGCTTATGCTTCAAAACTTTTCCAGGCTGATGGAGTATGATAACAAAAGGAACTTTTGTTTACTCAAAGTAATAAAAATGTAAAATGAAGGTAAATGTATCAAATATTGGATTTTGAAAAATCATTGACTAAGGGAAAACTTCATTGATGCATTAAAGGGCTTTAATCATGTATAGAAGTAAAATTAATGGCAAAAATAGTGCAAAGATTAGGAAAGATAAATTGGATCTTTCCTACTTGAAGGCAAATAATGTCTAGATCAATTACTGTGAAAAAAAATACCAAATAAGAATAAATGAAATGGATGGGCACTGGTGCCTGCTATGCCAGAGACTTGGGTTCAATTCCCAGTGCCTGCCCAGGCAAAAAACAAACAAACAAACAAACAAAAACAAGACTGAATGAAATGATAACACTACAGTTATCCACATATTTTGAAAGGATAGTAATGAAATGTTCTGAAGGTTCTTTTGGTGTTAAGTTTCCTAACTTAGAAAAAATATACAATTCCTTAAAGACACTCTCACCAGAAAAAAATAGGTTACCTGAACAGTTCTACATCATGAAATTGAATTTTTCCTTAAAAATCTACCACAGTACAAAATGTGGAATTTCTTTTTACAATATGAAAACTGAAATGTGGACAGAGAGTTATGTGAAATGTCTTCAGCCATGAAGAGAAGGATAACTTCTTGGGAATTAAAGCAACAATCCTGGGTCCCAGGATTACCTCATGGAAAAAAGCAACCCACAGACCTTATTCAGCAGAAGTCTTCACTGTTACAGCCAAGGATGATATTTTCTGTGTGGTTGAGCCAAGATATTTCTAAATGCCTTTCTCACACAAGGGCAGCCTGTACCAAATGCAGTTGTCTCTGCAGCCCAGTCACATCACCTCACAAATCTTTCCTTCCTTTTCAAATCATTTATTTCTGTAAATAGGGCTATACATGTATGTTTGGAAAGATTTGACTGATATGACCAGAGTCACACATTCCTGCCAATAATATACTATTTTCAATGAGTTTGTAGTTTTTGTTTATTTGTTTAAAATATAATAAAGCAATGATTCTATTTTTCTCTGATAATAGTAATAAATTTCTGGAGAACAAGCATATTATAGGTTGGTGATGGAGAATGTGAGTTCTGTAGTCAGACTGCTTGGGTTCAGACATGAACTTATCCTTGAAGCAGTTACCTGAGCATGAGCATGTCCTAAAATCTCTCTGAGCCCCAGCAGTTTCATCATATGTAAAATTCAGCAATTCAGACACATTTATTGAGGCACTGTTCTAGGTGTTGGGGATACAACATTGAACAAAATAAGTAAAATCATGTGCTCACAGAGTTTTCATTGTGGAGGAAAAGAGAGAAGAAATAAAAGGCATAAGCAAAATGAAAGATTAGTTGGGGTGATGTCTATGGAATACAAATGCAGCAAGGACCAGGAATGGGGGCAGGGGTGAAATTAAATAACATGTCAAGGAATGGTCTTAAAGGGAGAAAATGAAAAAAGATTCATGCAGTTATCTGGTGGTAGAGTATTTCAAGAAAAAGAGAAAATGAAAGAAGTCCAGGTAGCATCTGGACTAGCAGGTATAGGGAAGTATGAGGAGACCAGTGTGGTCACTCCAAAGTGAGAGTGAAAGTATCTATGATAAAGGATGAGTTTATGGGAGCAAGGAGGAACAAGGCCATTTAGAATATGGAGGCTCTTCTAAAAATAATGAATTTTACTCTTAGTACTTGGGAAATCTTGTAGTTTTTTAAAGACAAGTGACATGATCACACCTACTTTTTTTTTATCAGTACACTTCTGGCCCTTACATTAAGATTAAGCTCAAAAGGAATAAGGCAGAATAGAGGGAAACAATCTAGAAGGCTTCATCAATAATTTAATGACTGAGATGAGTGTATTTTGGGAAAGGTCATGGCAGAGGAAGTGTTGAGAAATAGCCACCCTTCAAAATATTCTGTACATAGAATCAGTAAGACATGCTGATGGACTGGATGTGAGGTGTGTGATATAGAGATGAAAATGACTCAAGTCTTTGCCTGAACAAATAGGAGGATGGCTTTCCTTTACCAGATATTAAATTGCAGGTATTGTCAATACTTATTTGAGAGTTATCTTGTGAAGATAAACCAGATTAATTGTAAACCTCAAACCCTTTAAATATCATTTGGCATTCAGTAGGCACTGTGTAAATATAATTTATTTTTTCACTTATTACATAAAATCAATCATTTGCAAACAAAAGCTATTGATTATATTTTGTCATGCAGTACTCCAATTTTACTTTCTTCACCATTATTTAAGTAGTTGGACTTTTCAAATACATAGAATTGCATCACGGCACCATGAATAAAAGGATTTCAAATATGGTATAAAGAGGAAATTTTAGGTTCTGAATACATACTACTAGAGACAAAAAATAAGACTGTGCATTGCAAATATTGAATCCTAATGTAATCCATGCCTCTAATTAATAGCACAATTAAAATAATGCTGCCACCCTAATTACCACATTTATATGAGGTGTTAATAATTGGGGATTTATTGGCACTCTGCAATTTATGCACATTCATTTTTTCTCAAAACCTTCAACTTCTCTAATGAAATAACATAAATATACAAAGCATGTGTATATAGACAAGTACACTTTGGGGATTTTTGAGGGGAAAAATCTCCAGATCATATATTACATTTTACATAAAATATAATCCCCATTAGTATAATTAGGCATAAGAGAGAAAATGCAAATAGTCGTGCTTTACATTTACATATTTAAAGCTCAAAGTAATGTTATATATATTTAATAACAACATAATTGCTCATTGGAATACATTATAAGAGGGAAGGGTATTCTTAATTTAAATAAAAAAGCAAGAATTTCCTGAAATTATTATTGCCTAACAAATTTACAGACTCTGTTGACCAAGGTTGTCGATACATATCAATGGATACATTTTCTAAATCAATGAAATGCACATAAATGAAAGAAAAGTCAATTCAAAGAAGAATTGCAAACATATATAGATTCTAAACAACAGATTTCAAGTAAAAAATATCATAATGAAATCATTCATGTAGTATTATATCTGCTAAGTTAAATTTTTTACATAAATGAAGAGGATAAAGGAAAATAATATAGATTTTAATAATTTGAATAAATCAATACAGAGTGATGAACCAGTGAAAAATTGTTATACATTATTATGTCTTAAAACAGAGGTTAAACTTTATTATAATCAAATTCTTGGAACATGGGGAAAATATTTTCTTATATAAAATTTGAATAGTAGGTAAAATTTAAGCTCCAATCCCAGAATTTGTAGCAGAATTTTTAAAGGAAATTTAAACAACCTAGCTGATGAGAATTTATGTGATTTCACATAGTTAGGATTTCATTATAAATTCTTACCAGTACAAATTTTCTGCAATTGAAAATTGTAAAACAAATCAGCCAAGCCTTTAACTTGAGAATTTGTTTTTAACAAACAAATCTGAAGATATCAGGATCAAAACACTGTTTTCAATTATACTGAATGTAAAAAAGAAATGATTACTGAAGTTTGTTGAGATCACAAAATGGTAGGGTTTTTAAATGGTTAGCAGATAGGTGCATGAGGGATATTACTGCATGCAGACTTTTAATCTGATTAGTTCACAAATTTTCAAATATTAAACATTGTAGCATCACACCCACATACTAAGAAAACAATAATCTCCCAATTTAAATGACAAGGTAACCACCAAATGATGTATTGAAAAGTGTAAAACTAAAAGTGCCAAAGAGTAATAAAAAGAGAAACATTTGGAACATGTGTGTAATATAAGCATAAAAATACATACATAGACAATGAAAGAGCTATTAAAAATGGTGACAGAATATTTCTATTTTCTTTAATATTTAAAATGTTTGCATTTTCTGCAATGTTCACATATATTTTGTCTATAAATATACTACCATAATATTTCCTTTGCTCTAACAACAGATGTCTAAAGTACCAATTTCCAATTTAACTGCTTGATTATAAATAAGATTAACAAAATTAGTTATGAAACACCAGCAAATATTTACATAAAAATACATTGTGCATTCAAATTTTACAAGACTTTAATTATTCTTATGATGGCCACAAATTATCAGTACTGCGTTAAAGTATTTCACATTAGATGATTTTATTTAAACTTTTCAATAATTCTATGGATTTAGAATTATTAATTTTCTTTTACATTTAGGGAAACTGAGACTCTCAATGACTTACCAAAGGAAAGTCTGCTTAAAACCTGGCCAATCTAGAATCTAAACCTTGGATTGTCCAGTTCAAAACAGTACTCTTTACAACTCTTCTATATTTCATTCCTACAGAAAAAATGGAACAACTTCTGAAAGTGCTCTCCATAATAAAATTCTCTGAAATTAGAACATGCATGGGGAGTTCTATGATACAGTTTCACAGAAGACTTATGTTTTTTCACATCAGTTGCCCTTAAAATCACATATATTTAGCCCACTGGTATGGAATATAGTTCATGGTTTCCAGTTACTATGATTATTTTTAAATATATTCTTGGAAATAGTCTAGTTTATGTGTGGTGATGTAGAGGGTGGTTCAAGAGAAATGCAATTTAATTGAAGGGTGTTGTGACTTTTAGAGAGAGGTCAACCAAATACACAATAGGAAAGAAAGAAAAGATAAATATGAATGTTCAGAGTCACTATCACTTCAATTGCCTGGAGTCCTCTCTCTTCTGCATGACTCTAATGACAGCATTTTTCACTTCTTTGTTCCTAAGACTATAAATGAGTGGATTCAGCATGGGGATCACCATAGTATAAAAAATGGAGGCCACTTGATCCTTTCCCAAGTAGTAAGACTTAGATGGTTTTAAATAAGTAAAAATTGTAGTACTGTAAAAGATGGTGACTCCCAGGAGGTGGGAAGCACAAGTAGAGAAGGCTTTGTGCTTTCCTGATGTGGAACCAATTTTCAGGATAGTGGACAGAATGGACCCATAGGATACAGAGATTGTCATAAGGGAAATAATTAGGGTGGAGCCAGCAAGAATGAATATTGTGATTTCAATGTCATGAATGTCAGTGCAAGAAAGGGCTAAAATTGGGGGTGTGTCACAGAAGAAATGATAGATTACATTGGAGTTGCAGAAATGCAAACTCTGCATGCAAAGAAGAGTGACCAAGGAGTCAGTGAAGCCAATCATGTAAGACCCAGTAACAAGGACACAACAGAGTCTCATGGACATGACAACTGGGTAGCGAAGAGGATTGCAGATGGCTACATAGCGGTCATAGGCCATTGAAGAGAGAAGGAAACACTCAGTGGCACCCAAGAAGATAAAAAAGTACATCTGACTGTAGCAGCCCAATAATGAAATATGCTTGTTGGAAGTCATTAAGTTCTCTAAGGTCTTAGGGGTGATGACCATTGAGTAACAAAGGTCAAGGAATGAAAGGTGACTGAGGAAAAAATACATTGGGGTGTGAAGCTGGGGGTCCAGACAGATTATGAGTATCACCCCTGTATTTCCCAGCACAATAATCAGATATATGAGGATAAATATCATAAGGTGAACTCTCTGGATCTCTTCAGAATCTGTCAGTCCAAAAAGGATGAAGCCAGGCAGACTTGTGTTATTCCTACTTTCCATAGCATTGAATTGTAAACTGTTGAGAAATCAAATTTGATACTTGGTATGAATGACTTAAAATTTTTTTATGTTTGTATGAGTGATACTACATTTTTAAAAATTAGTTTCATACTCCTAGAAATAGATAATAAAGAGTAATTTGCAAAATGTGACCGAAAAATTCCTGCTTTTACTGCCAAACATAAACTAGGTTCTAATACATCCTTTGCATTTCATATAGTAGAAATTCATTTATGTTGAATAATTAGAGTGAAACTGAACTGTTAAAATGCTTCCATTTATTAATACATTTATACAAATGAAAATATTATTTCCTAGGTATTACTGTTGTTTCCATCTTTTAGATGAGAGAAAGTCCACAAAAATTAAGTGTTGATTCTATTATTCTACAAAGATTGATTGAATCCAGAGAGTTTAGCACACTGTATTCCTATTTATGATTACTTCCAGGAAAATAATAACTAGCATAAATATGTAATAAACAATGATAGTTTATTTGTTCTTTTGGCATGGGCAGGCTCCATGAATCAAAAATAATGATAGTTTTAATATATCCTTTGCTGTTGTTTCATATTGAATGTTATATAATACTAATAACAGGTAATAAAGTAAATCCTAGGATTCTTTGTAGGGTGCACTATTATATATCACATATGAATATTAACTTTCAAAAGATAATACATTTTTTAACTTGTCAATTTAAAATAAAATTTCTTCCAAAGTTTATATCTTGAATTTCTGTTCATTGCTGGTACATTCAGATTCCACAAATCTTGGCATTACTTAGGTAAGACATAAATTATGTCTATGGATGTGGATATTTTTTATTTTATTTTATATTTAATCAAATCTAAAACCTTCTAAATTTGAGAATAATACTTACCTGAGCCAAAGGTGAAGAACTTCTTTTAGACAAGTATGACTGTCTAAAACTGTATCAAGCTCAACTGTTTCCCACATATAAGGAACTGAAAATTTCTGCAACATATCAGTTTTCTTTGAGATAAATTAGTTTTAAATTTTTGTACAGGCATTTTTGTTTTTTTTCTAGGCAGAAAGATGAATTCCCAGATTTTATCCTGGTCAGATGAAAGTTCTCCTGAAATTACATCTCAAAGTGTACCAAGGAGCTTCTATGAACAAAAGAAGAACAGAGTATTACTGTCTTTCCCCTACTAATTAATGCCAAGGCACCTCTTATATTGACCATGACTGATAATACCCCATTCAGCTGTCTCTGGGACCAACTTCCAAGGAGATTACTAAGCAGGTTTCCAAGGAGAAATGCACCAATGTTAAGTTTTATCCAGAGAATTCCTTTTATATTACAAGCTTCATAATTTTGACAATGATTTTTTGATATTCTTTTGAGATCCTATCATATTTGGGTACAGAGAAGGTTTTTTTTAGAGAAAGTCTTAATTACCCTGTGGCTGAAAGCCTGGTTCATTAGTCAGCAGCAATGGAATAGCACATTCTTTATTATGAAACATATTCATATCTTAAATTGTGACACTCCCATGGAAATAAATATTTGTTCATTACACTAAAATTAGAATACAGGAAAATTCAAAGAAAATGAGAATCATTATATTGTTAATTTTGACGTGTATTTTCCTACATTTGTTTTCCTTTAGGCATAGCTAATAATTTATATCTATATTTATGTGGTCATATAGTTTTTAATTAATTAAAGTCCTCTATTTTGGACTTCTGACTCATCTTTCTGGCTCCTTTGGGTTTAATAAAATATTTAATATTAAATTGTATTCTCTTTGTTTGTTTCCACCATACCTCATTTAATTATATCACCAGTGATTTTTCCATGGGATAAAATTTGCATCCTTAAATTATTTTGGTTCTCTTTAAATTATTTCGCAGTCTCCAGTTATTCAAGATAGCAACATAGACCCTCCAAGTTTCTATCTGACCACAGAATCTTTGAAAAACTACCTGTACCTGGCAAAATCACTCCCTCAAAATTTCATAAAACAGTTGCAGTATAGTTCTAACTGGGAAAGTGCTGAATAAAGAAAATGAAAGTTTAAACTGGTAGGAGAAGCTATTTTCTCCCCCCCCACACACACTAAGACACTGTTAGGTGCAGACTTGTACTCTCATTGTTGAATCCTGGCTCTGTTCTTGAGGAAGCAGAATCTTCTAGGTGCATCTAGGGTTCATGTATGTTGGTTCCAACCCATCCAGGGGCAATCTGTAAGACTTATCCAAAACACTAATCTCTGAATAGCTTCCCAGAATTTTCAGTGCAGGCTGATGAAGCTGTTGGACAGCTGAAGCACTGTAAGAAATAATCATGAAGGAGACAAGGAGAAATTGATCCCTCATTTTAAGAGGCACAATAAAAGACTCTGGAACTTGGTGAGGCATTCATTTTCCAATCAACAGAAGAATTTCTAAAACCAGAAGAAACACAACGGAACAAAACACAGGCTCAGAAAAGATGCATTGGTCTGAAATTTTTTACCTTGAACTTCCTGTTTCTCTTGGAATAATCTGCTTGACTGGAGTGCTTAACTCTGAGGGGGAGCACCGTACAAAACAGAGCCAAATTTTGGAGACATTGGAAGGTGTGATTTGCAGCTTGTATGTTATTATTGTTTCAGCTCTGATCACTCAAGGATGTATGTGTCATACACCTCACTAGATATAAATTTATGAAACACCCAGCTCAGGGACTAAATCTCATAGTTAAAATAATAATATATATAGCATGCAACAAGTTTACAACAAAAACAAAGAAGTAGTAATAATGACTATTCAAAGAAATAGGATAAAATCCAGAAACCCATCCAATGGAACAGAATAAAATCCAGAAACCATCAATTAAGAAAACCAGACTTTGAGCATATAGGACAAAGACATGAAAAATGATACTCAAAATGCTCACAATGAAAAAGGAAGACAGAAAGAAATAATTAAATAATATCATAAAACAATGAATGAACAATAAGAATTTCAATAAAAAGAAATTCAAAGGGAACTAAACTAAAATTCTAAGATTGAAGAAAACAATAAGAAATAACCCTAGAGGGTTTCAAGAGTAGGTTAGACTTGGTATAAGAAGGAACCAGTGGGCAGCACCATGAAGCAGAGAGTCCACGGGCCGGCAACCTTTGGAGATGAAGAAGGAAAATACCTCCCGGGAAGCTTCATGAAACCAGAAGCCAGGAGAGTAAGCTGATGATACCATGTTCGCCATATGCCCTTCCAACTGATAGAGAAACCATGACTGTGTTCACCATGTGCCTTTCCAGATGAGAGAGAAACCCTGAATATCATCGGCCTTCTTGAACCAAGAGAATGCCAAAGAACCACGAAACAGAGTCCACCACGACTATTGGAGATAAAGAAGGAAATTCCTTCCAGAGAGCTGGAGAGGAAGCTAGCAGATGATGCCATGTGCACCATGTGCCTTGAACTTCATCAGCTTTCTTGAATCAAGGTTATTTCCCCTGGGTGCCTTAGATTGGGCATTTGTATAGATTTGTTTTAATTGGGACATTTTCTCGGCCTTAGAACTGTAAACTAGCAACTCATTAAATTCCTCTTTTAAAAGTCATTCCATTTCTGGTACGGAATAGTATTCTGGCAGCTAGCAAACTAAAATACTGCCCAAGGCCAAGAGAGGAGTGAGAGGGGTGTGTCCAGGGAAAGGCTTATAAAGTTTAACAGTCTCATGAGATTTGGTTGCAACAGAGTTTCAGCAGGCTTTCAGTGAGATTTGGTTATTCCGGGTGGGGAGGTGGGAGGGGGGACAGACACATAATATCTTTAACCTTTAACTTCTGTCCTGGTCATGTGGGTAGCTAGGTAACTTGCTCTCAAAACAGAAGAGGGGTCAGGGCCTGGGCCAGGGTCCTTACACCCCACCTTGCAGACTGGAACCTTTATCAAAAATCAGTTGTGAGGGTTTATTTCTGAATTCTCAGTTCTATTCAATTGGTCTATATGTTTGTCTTTATGCCAATACCATGTCATTTTAAATATTGTTTTTGTAATAAGTTTTGAAATCAGAAAGTGGGAGTCCTCTAACTTTGTTATTCATTTTCAAGATGGTTTTGCTACTTGGGGCCCTTTGCCCTTCCATAAGAATTTGATGACTGACTTTTCATTCTTGTAAAGAAGGCTGTTGGAATTTTGATTGGGGCTAGTTGAATCTATAAATTGCTTTGTTTAATATTGACATCTCAATATTAAATCTTCCAATTCATGAAAAAAAAAGAAGGAACCAGTGAATCATAAGAAAAAACACATGAAATGATTCAATCTTAGGAGAAAAAGTAAAAACTCTGACAAGAAATTAGTAGACTCTAAGAAACCTGTGCTACACTGGCAAGAACACTAAAATGTTCCTTCTTCAGAAGAAGAAAAAGAGAATGGTTCAGAATGTATATTTAAAATACGTGGCTGAAAATGTTCCACATTTAATGAAGACATGAATGTACACATTCAAGATACCCAACAAAGACAACACAGGATAAACTTTTAGCGAACCATGTCCAGATACACTGATGCCTACAAGTCAAATCTTGAGGACAAGGAGAATTTCCTGAAAGGTTCAAGAAAAGAGCAACATGTTTTGTAAAATGAAGTGTAGATTTCTCTTCAAAAACAATTGAGAGCAAATGTCACTGAGAAAAAATATTTTACATGCTGAAAGAAAAGTATTGCCAATCAAGAATTTTATATCCAATGAAACTGTTTTAAAATGAGGGGGAAATTAAGACAATCCCAGGAAAAGAGAAGCTGTAGAAGTTCATTACCATTAAATCTGACTTACAAGAAAGCTAAAGGGAGATTTCCACACTGAAAGAAAAGGATGCTAGACAGTGTATTGAAGAAGAATAAAATAATAAAAACTCTGGTAGAGGTAATCATATGGGTAAATATAAACCCCATTATTACTGTATTGTGTTTTCTGTATCTAATTCTACTTTTCAGTTGTTAAAAGTTGTGAAAATGGAATGCATAAAGTAATGATAATGGGATGTGAGGATAGTTCAGTGATGGAATTCTCACCTGCCATGTGTGAGACCCAGGTTTGATTCCCAGCCCATGCAATTCCCACACAAACAAACAAACCAGAAACCAGACAAACAAAAATTCAACAAATGGTGTTGCAGTAAGGGGATACTCACATAGAAAAAGAATCAAACATGACCCTTGCTGTATAGTATACAAAAAATGTAATGATAAATCTATGATTTATGATACAATTTGTAAGGATATAATTTCTATAATGGGAGAATGGATAAAGGTAGAAGAGTGCTTGTGTATGTTATTGAAGTCAAGTTGCTATCAAATCATAAGTAATTATCACAGATTTAAGAGTTTATATTTAATCCCTGTGGTAAACCACAAGAATAATATCTGAAAAATATGCAGAAGGAAATGAGGAGGGACTAAAAATCATACAAAATAGGGACAAAGAATTACACTGTATACTAATAGAGAAGTCAAGTCAACAAAAATATGTATCATATATATATGGGGAGAGAGAGAGTGAGAGTGCAGAATATGGTGTTAACATTGAGATAATAGAAAGGATAAATAAATGCTTCTAAAGTTATAGTAGGAGATATCAATTTACTATATACAGTAATGTATAATACATCTAGGTAGAAGAGTGACAAGAAAATAAAAGCCATGAATGACACTATGAACCAACTAAAGCTAATAGATTCTTGATGCAACAACACCAAAGAGTGCAAAGAGGTCATTCTCCAGGATAGATCATATGATAAGTTACAAAACAAGTACTAATAAATCTAACAAGTTTGAATTCATACAGTGCATCTTTTTTTACCACATTAGAATGAAGCTAGTAATCAATAATGAATGATAACTGGAAATTTCACAAATATGCTGAAATCAAGCAGCACATTCAACCCATAGGTCAAGGAAAAGATCTCAAAGGCAATTAGAAAATATTTTGAAGTAAATTAACAAAAATTAAATGTAACCAAACTTACAAGATGTAGCAAAGGCAGCAGTGACAAATTCATGACTGTAAATGCTTACTATAAAATAAGAGAAAAGTCTCACAACTTGAGGAAATAGAATCAGAAGAGCAAAGAATGGAAAATAACAAAGATGATAGTGGGGATAAATGAAACTGAGAATAGAGAAGCAATAAAGAGTATCAGAGAACCAAAAGTGGGTTCTTTGGCAGATCAGTAAAATTGATGACACCTAAGCTAGACTGACAAAGATAAAAAAGAGAGGAGCAAATAAATCACATGTGAAAAGAGGTACAATACCATCAACTGCATAGAAATAAAAAGGATTCAAAGAGGATACTATGGATAGCAGTAACTTCCAAATTAAATAACCTTGATGTGATGGAAAAGTACTTAGAATCACACAAGATACCTACACTGACTCCAGAAGAAAGAGAAGATCTTGGCAGACCAATAACAATAAATCAACAAAATAAAAAATAAAAAATCTCCCTAAAAAAGAAAGCCCAGGCCAGACAGTTGCACTGGCAAATTATACTAAAAATCCCTATACACAAATCCAGCTCGAATTTCTCTCAAAATTTGATGCACAGACATTTCCTAACTCATTCTAAGTAGGCAGGATCACTCTAATACAAAAGGCAGGGTAAAAATATCACAAGAAAATTATGGAACAATATCCCCTATGAGTATAGATATGAAAGATCCTCAACAAAATACTATAAAGAGAAACCTATTGAACTTTAAAAGAATTACTCACAATGACCAAGATTGACTTATCCCAGGTATGCAAGGGTGGTACAGCAAAAGAAAACAATTGTTATACAACACCATAGAAGAAAGCAAAAACCAGATGATTCAAACAAATGCAGAAAATTCATTTTACACAATCAAGCAACACTTCTTAATAAAAACACTCAGAAAACTATGAATAGTAGGAACTTAACTCAAAATGATAAGGGTCATTTTGAAAACCCACAACTAACTTTACTTTGAATGGTGAAAGGATGAAAGCTTCCCCTCTAAGATCAAGAGCAAGACAATGATGCCCACTGCCACCAGTGATATTCAACACTGTACTGGAAGTTCTAATCAGAATAAACAGGCAGGAAAAGTGCTTCAATTTGCTGCTACAATGCAATATACTAGAAATGCTTTGACTTTTACAAAGGGAATTTATTAGGTTACAAATTTACAATTCTAAGGTCCCAGAAATGTCTGAATTAAGACATCAGCATGATGACATCTTGACTCTGAAGAAAGGCTGCAGGGATTTAAAACACCTCTTTCAAATGGGAAGGCATGTGCCTGGCTTCTGCTGATCCTTGTTCCCAGTTTGTTGTTTTCGGCTTCTATTTTAGGGTCTCTCTTAGCTTCTCTGGGGTAAACCCTGGATTTCTTCTCTTAGTTTACAATATCCCAGGGAGTTTTCTTTTGTGAGTGTTTGTGCATTCTCCAAAATGTCCTCTCTCTTTTTTTTATTAATTAATGGAAAAAAAGAAATTAACCCAACAAAATGTCCTCTCTTAAAGGACTCCAGTTGGTGGTTTATAGCCAACCTTGAATGGGCTGGTTCACATCTCTGTGGAAACAATCTAATCAAAATGTCACACCTGACAATAGTGTTGCCCTTACAAGATTGGATTACAAGAAGATGGCTTTTCTGGAACATATAACAGTTTCAAAACAATACAAAATGGAAATAAAGCATATCAAAATAGGGAAGGGAGAAATAAAACTTTCACCATTTTCATATGCCATGATACCATACATAGAAAAATTTGAAAAATCCACAATGAAGCTATCTCCTAGAGATAAATAATTTGGCAATGTCTCAGGATACAGTATCAACAAGTAAGTTCAGCAGTGTTCCTATACTAGTATAATGAACATTATTAAGTGGAAATTTTAAAAAGTTCCAAATAAAATAGCAGCCAAATTAATCATATGTCTAGGTTTGAGTAAAACCAAAGATGTAAGGACTTATATGCAGAAGATACAAAACATTCCTGAAATTAATTAAAGAAATAAATTGAAATGTTTATGGGTTGGGATATTAAATATTGTTAAGATCTCATTTCTACCCAAAATAACTTTTTTTATTTTTTGTCATTTTGTTGTGTGAACCCATTTTAAATAGGGCATTTTGTAGAAGTTATTTTTACATAAAGTGGAGCTGTCTCAATCACACATGTATTTTAATCTGAGTTTTGGAGTCTTTTATGAGAAGAATGAAACTCAGATATAGAAAGAAAGTGACAGATGAAGCTGGAAGTCACTGGAACCCAGAGGAGAAAGGGGGAAACTTAACCATGTGCATTTCTCATGTAACAAAAAAGCCAAGGATCAAAGACCACCAGCAGCCAGTCCTAGAATGCCACAGATAGGGAAGAATCACCTTGCTGATGATGACTCAGTTTGAGCTTCTTCCAACCACAAAACTCTGAGTTATTAAATACCCATAGAATAAATATTCCCATTTCAACAGTGAGAAGATGAAAGGAAATCAGGGGTCAATTTGGAAACCCAGCAGGACAGAATCTATTAGATTTCAAAGGCACCTATAAATTGAGATTTCCTCTTCCAGGTCTGATGGAGTGGCACCCCACCCCTTCTAAGCTTTTGCACAACAGCCCTGTTTCTGGTGGCATAGAAAATGCATCTACTTCCAGAATACCTTCTAATGCTCTATTGATCATTGTTCTCAAAAGGCTACTGAAATGGGCTCATTGCCAGAAAAGAGTACAAAATGGATTGAAAAGAAAGCCCTATGAGATAAGTTGAACTTTCTCATAGAAAGAGGTAGGATACTAGAAGGCAAGACAATCAAAACCTTATGGACAGAAAGAGAATTGATTAAGAAAAAAGTGGAAAGATTTTTTAGTAGGGCTTCAGGCATTTGGATGACAGCACAAAGTGAAGAAACATATGCATCATGGCTGATCCAGTGTAAAAGAATAGAAAGGGAGGCAGAAAGAATATTTGAGCAAATAATGGCTAGAAATTTCTCAACTTTTATGAAAGACATTAATATACCTGTCCAAGAAGAGCAACATACTCCAAACAGAATAAATTCTCATAGACCTACTTGAAGATGTACACTAACCAGAATGACAAATGTTAAAGATAAAGAGAGAATATTGAGAGCAGCAAGAGAAATGAGACTCATCAAATAGAGGGTAATAGCAATAAGGTTAAGTATTGACATTTTATTAGAATCATTGAGGTAAGAAGACAGTTGTATGATATATTTAAGATATTGAAAAACTTCCAGCCAAGAATTTTTTACCAGACAAATCTGTCCTTCAAAAATGAGGAGGTGTTTAAAATATTCACAGATAAATGGAAACTAGGAGACTTTATCAGCAAGATTTTTGCCTTACAGACTAAGGTAAATAATACTAAAGGGTAAAGGGATATATTATCTGTGTTTTAAAACTTCAACTTCGGTGTGAGACCAAAGGAAGGTATGTTTATTTGGTGCAAAATTTATATTTTCTGCAGCACACTATCTAATTTAAGTTGTATGGTCAGTTTATCAAGATACCATAATTACATGGAATCTTGGAAAAGTAAAAGTAGTTAAATCTTGTTGGTTTGTACAGAGTAGTGTGATGCCTAATATATGCCAGAGTAATCTAGTTGGAAGATTAAAAGGTTTTTGCAAAGTTCCCTTGAGGAACTGTGGAAAAAGGTGGCCTTCTCCAGCTGGGAAAGACCTGATATTCTTGTAATCATTGAGGACTGACAATTTGATGAGTCAGATCCTTGATCCTGAGGTTTGCCTTCCTAAAACTTATTCCTGCAAAAGAGAAGCTAAGCCTACTTAAAATTATGTCTTAAAGTTACCATAGAGAACCTCTTTTGTTGCTCAGATGTGGCATCTCTCTCAAAGTCAAAATGGCAGGCAAACCTACTGCTTTCCCACTATATGGGACATGACTCTCGGGGTAGATCTCTCGCAACGTGGGACATGACTCCTGGTCATGGGCCTGGCCTTGACATTGTGGTATTGAGACCACTTTCTTGGCCAAAACAAGGCAGAGAAATGAAACAAAAGAAAGGTTCAGTGGCTGAGAGATTTCAAATAAAGTTGAGAGGTCAACATAGGAGTTATGAATATGCATTATGTAGATATCTCTTTTTAGTTTTTAGTGGATTAGAAAATCTAGGAGGAAATACCTAAAACTGTTGAACTGTAATCTAGTGGCCCTGATTTTTGAAGACAACTATATAACTATATAGCTTTACTTGTGACTGTGTGATTATGAAAACCTATTATGTGTAACACAGCTTTTAACCAGTGTATGGAAAGATGAGTAAAAAAATAAGGATAAAAAAAGACAAAAAGAAATAATTAACAGGGGCAATAAAAGGTATAGGATGTTTGGGTGTTCTTTTCATTTTATTATTATTCATATATATATATACACATCTATTTAAGTAATGAAAATGTTCTAACATTGATTATGGTGATACATGCACAACAATACAATGGCACTTTGAACCACTAGTTTTCTACTTTGGATGATTATAGACTATGTGAATTATAAAATTGCTCTAACAAGGAGTCCTGCCTTACAGAAATATTGGAAGAAGTTCTGTAGCCTGAAAGGAAAAGACAAAACAGAGAGAGGCTTGGAGTAAAGTATAGAAATGAAGGTTTTCAGTAAGGGTAAATAAAAGGATAAAAAGACTGTCAAAAAATAGGATATGACATAAAAACCAAAGGATAAAATAGTTGAGATGAGTACTAACTTTGAAGTAATAACATTGAATGTTAGTGGATTAAACTCCCCAATCACAAGACATAAACTGGCAGAATTGATTTTATAAAGTATGATCCAACTATATGCTGTTTACAGGAAACTAACCATAGACCCAAAGACACATTATTCTGAGTGAAATAAGCCAGACACAAAGGACAAACATTTTATTTCACTGTTATGAGCCAGTTGTAATAAACAAGCTCATAGTGTTAGAATCTAGAATATGAGTTACCAGAAAATAGATTGATGTTCAAGAATGGAGAGTTGATACTTAACTTGTACAGACTTTATATAGTTTTTTAACAAAGGTTTGGAAGGGGTGATGGTGATGGTAGTACATTTTTATGAATGTGATCAACAGCACTGAAATATGTATATAAACTTGTGTAAAAGGGGAAAGTTTGGGATTTTACTATAATAAAAATTAAAAGATAAAGCATAAGGCTGCATTGCATGGTGAATCCTACTGTAGATGATGGACTGGAATTACTAGGGCAAATACACGAATGTTTTTTTATGGGTTGTAACAAATATGTGATACCAATACAAAGTGGTAATAACAGTGGTATATGGGGAAAATTACACTGAATGTAAATAATGGATGATGGAAGTAGTTTAATAAACTTTCATCAACTGTACCAAAGGTAACTAGTGTTAAATTAGTACAATTGAAAACGCCTGGCCGGACTGCTTACCCTGGGTCTGCCACAGCCACACTCCAGCCAAGGCGTCTGTGCTGCCAGGGGTGGATGCCAAGTGCCCCAGATTGCACTTAGGTGAGAAAGAACTTGTGCCTGGTGGCTGGGATAGGCCTCCTGGAAACCCACACCTGAGCGGCTGAGTGCTGGCAAGCCTGAGCTGGGAGGTTTGAAAAGCCAGGGAGAGACTAAGGCAACAGGAAGTCTCCGGGGTGCCTGGTGATGGCGCCCACCCCCGGGGTCCCCTTAACCTCCCACCGAGCCCGGTGGCAGTGAAGGGAGCAGAAGATGCAGTAGGGGGCATGGGGGCCATGGAACTGGTCCAGAGCACTGCATGGTTAGGCTGAAGGCAGTGGTGGTGGCAGGCCCAGCTGGGCTCCGAGAGTGAAGAGGGGGTGCCTTCCCCACCCCACATGTGAGGACCGAATGAAATCCGGGATGGCTGGAGGGCAGGGGGCTACACCAACAAGCAGGCAGGCAGGAAGGATGGACAGAGCAGGAGGAGGAGCGGAGACAGTGGCCATAGCTGCAAGGCAGGAGGGCAGCCATTGGGCCCGCAGAGGGGCTCATGCCTCCTCCCATCAGTGCTGCGGTGGGGGTGTGGAGTAAAATGGAGCCCCACATCTCATGCCATTTCCCCGAGCTGCTGGTCATGATCTTCGGCCACCTGGACTTCCGGGACAAGGGGCATGCAGTGCAGCAGTGCTCGAGGGCCACCTACCACAAATCGATGTGGTGAGGTGTGAAGGCCAAGCTGCATCAGCTCCGGGCCAACCTCTTGCTGTTCTTCAGCCTGCAGGCCTTGGGCCACCGCCAAGATGCAGCCTCAGCTACGTGATCTGGGGCATGGAAAGTCTCAACCTCAGTGACTGCTACAGCCTTACTGACAACTGGCTGGGCCATGCTTGGTGCAGGAGATCGGCACCTTGAGTGCCCTCAACGTGAGTGGGTCTGCAGGTAGATCACTGGCAGCACCCTGGCCCACATTTCCCAGTACCTCAGGGGTCTGGAGGTGCTGGAGCCTGGGTGGCTGCAGTAACATCACTGACACTGGCCTCTTGCCCATTGCCTGGGGCCTTCAGCACCTCAAAAGCCTCACCTCTGCAGCTGTGGCCAGTTGTGGAACGTGAGCATGGAGCACCTGCAGCATGATGCACAGTGCAACTGATGGCTCCCTGTGCTTGGAACAGCTCACACTGCAAGACTGCCAGTAAGTCACTGGGTTCATCACACCTCAATTAAATAATCTAGTCAAAATCTCACCCAAAATAGGGCTATACCCACAGGGATGTTTTAAAAAAACATGGCCTTCTCTTGGGGATACATAACAGCTTCAAACCAACTGATGGATAGATAAGTAAAATGTGGTATTATAGAATACCGCAGTGAAATACTGTTCTGCCATAAAAAGGAATGAAGTCCTGATACATGTGACAAATTGGATGAACCTTGAAACCATCATGTTGAATGAAATAAGCGAAAAACGAAAGGACAAATATTGTACAATCTTAGTGATTTAAAATATTTAACATAAGAAAAATCAAATTCAGAATCTGTACTGTAGTTTATCATGGTCTTGATGGGTGTAGAGAATGGAAAATTAAGACTTAATGCATACAAGATTCTTATTTGAAAGCTGGAAAATATTTTGGTAGTGGTTGATGATTATGGTAGCAAAACATTGTGAATGTAATTAACAACAGTGAAATGGATATCTGTATGTGAGTAATGTGATATCCTAGATTATATTTGTGCTAACAGTAAAAAAAAAATTAAAAGCTAGTAAGGGAAGTTTCATCACCTCTTTTGAAATTCTGAATAATTGTTGAATTATAACCAATTACAGTGTATACAAAAATATTTTGAATCATCACTTAGATCAACCAAAGTAAAATTTTGCCATTTTGCTTCAGATTTTTAAATAAAAACAAATAATGCATTAATAACAGAAAAGCACAATGCATACAGAAGATGAGAGATTAGTCAAAATATATATTAATATAAAAATAAATGACTACTAAAGACATCACTAATTGCAAACAAAAAAGGAATTGTGACAACTATAAATTTTAAACAACTTTGATTTCTGAGCAAAAATAAATCATAATATAGTAATTTATATGGACATTACATAGGAAAAGTTTAATTTTCATATGAATTTAAAATGTATATGAAAAGAATGCACATTTTAATATTTGAATAAATTATTGAACAGTGATAAACAAGTGAGAAGTTAACACTTTACTTCTAAAACAGAGGTTGAACTTTATCTTACCTATTCAAAAACAATTGAAGAAAATGGTAAAAATAATTCTAGAAAGAAAACCTTAATAAACATTAAAGGAATGCATGTTGTTTAAATGCAAAATAATAAATCTAAAAGACATTGCTTAGGTTTAAATGAAAAATAATCAAATACTTGGAAAATGGAGAAAGTCTACTTTCTTATGTATACATTAAACAGAATAAAAAATAAAACTGCAACTGCAGGGGATGTTGAAGAATTTTTATAGGAAATTTTAGCATCCTACCTAATTAAATATATGGGCTGTCACAAAATTTGGATTCATTATCAAAACTTAGTGTTAATCTAGAAATCAGGAGAAAAGAAATGTTTTTTTCAAGTCATGTCAAATTAAACAAAGAAACATGAATTATTGAAGCTTCTTAATGCTTCACAGAATGGTAGGGTTTTCAAATCAAATTCTTAGCATGTAGACATTTAAAAAAAATCAGTCCATGTAAAGAGTTAACCTCTTTTTTTCAGGGTGCTAAAGCAGCCAGAATAGAATATAGCAGAAATGGGTTGGCTTTTAACAGGGAGATTTCTGAGTTTACAAATTTGCATGTCTAAGGCCTTAAAAGTATCCAAATATGGAATCTAGAGAAAGATACCTTCTCTGAAAATAGGCTACTGTCATCCAATTTTCCTCTGTCACATGGGAAGGTACATGGATTGTGTCTGCTGGTGCTTCTGTCCTGGGATTTGTTCTTTTCAACTCCTGGTATCAGTGGCATTCTCTCTGAAAATCTGTGGGTCCTCGGCCTGTCCAGGGCATTTCTCTCTAAGCTCTCTCTCAATGTTTGTCTTTTATTTTCTCACAAAAGACACTATTATTAAAGGATTAAGAGCCAACTTGAATGGGCTGGGTCCCTGCTCAATTGAAACAATCTAACCAAAATGTCCAACACACAATAGGTCTGCCCCCACATGAGGGATTAAAAGAACATGGCTTTTCTTGGGTACATGACAACTTCAAACCAGCACCTCATGACTTTATAAAACTCTATGTCTTATAGCATTGCTAAGTGGGTTTCTTTAATTCAGTGATGTACCAAGAAAATATATGTATTCTAAATTTAAATTACAGAAAAATTACCAAAGTTTATATTGATGAGTGGAAACCAAAAACTGCATGACTGTGTGATTATGAAGACCTTGTGACAGACAATCCTTTTTCCAGTGTATAGAAAGAAAAAAATAAATAATTGAGAAAAAATAAAAGAAAAAAATGAATAATTGAAATAATAGGGGTGATTGGGTGTACAGAATGTTTAAGATGTTCTTTGTTACTCTTATATTTATTTTTATTTTTTATAATTTTGAGTAATGAAAATGTTCAAAAATCAATTGTGATGAATGCACAGCTATATGATGATATCATAAACCATTGATTGTACACTATATATGATTATATAGTATATGAAGATATATTTCAATAAAACTGTATTTAAAAAGGAAAAAGACAGGAATTATGTTTATTTATGTAATATATACATATTCATACATAAGATTAGTTTAGAAGACCATGAAAAAACTATGAAAAATGTTAGGGATATTTCTATTTTCTTTAGTAATTTGAAATACTTCCCAAATTTTCTTCATACTCACATATCCATTTTTCTATAACTCAATTTTCACAAGATTTTACTTTGCTTTAAGAACTAATATTGAAGTGCTGTTTTCCCTTTGTAGCTGTTAAATTAAGGTCAAGATTAACCGATAATATTTGTAAAACACCAGTGAACATTTTAATAATATGAGCATTCGAAATATTGGAAGAATTTATTTATTCTGATGACACTAGCCAAAATATATTAGTATAGCATTAAAAATTTTCTGCTCATCATCCAATATAATCTTTATTTTCTTTATTTTTGGATGTATGGTCTGGGAATCAAGCCCTGGTCTCTCTCATGGAAGGTGAGCATTCTACCACTGGACCACCCGTGCACCCTAATATAATCTTTATACTAATTTAATTGATTTAGAGCTATTATTTTTCTTGTATAGTTGAAGAAAATACATTTAAATCTCCAGTGATTTACTGAGTGCAGGTCTGGAATCTAAAAACCAATCAAAAGCAGTATCCTTTACGACTGTGCTATATTTCTTTTCTCAGAATATATTGAATGACTTCTGAAAGTGCACTCCTTAATAAAATTCCCTGACAATGGAAACTTCATGGGGATATATATTATACCATTTGAAGATAGCACTACATATTTTTGTTGCGTATTAGTTGGCCTAAAATTACACATATTTAAATCACATTTGACAAATATTTAATGTCTACAAATTACTATGAAGATTTCTAAAAACATATTCTTGAATATGATCCAGATCATGTGTGATCAAGCAGAGGATGGTTCAAATGAAATTCAAACTAACTGAAGGATGCTACTGCAGGTAGAGAGTAACCAAGTAAATACCCTGTAAGAAAGAAAGAAAGAACAGATAACCCTGAATGTTCAGATTCATTGAAATTTCAGTTGCCTAGAGCCCTCTCTCTTCTGCATGACTCTAAAGGGAGCATTTTTCACTTCTTTGTTTATAAGAGTATAAACGAGTAGATTCAGCATGAGAATCACCATAATATAAAACACAGACATCACATGATCCCTTCCCAAGGAGTAGGACTGCTTGGTTTTAAATAAGTGAAAATTGTATTGCAAAAAAGATGGTGAGTCCCAGAAGGGGAAATACACAAATAAAAAAGGCTTTCCACTATCCTAAAGTGAAATTAATTTTCAGGATAGCAGGTGGATTGGACATATAGGACACAGACTGTGATAAGAGACACCATTACATTTAAACAAATGAGAATAAATATCATGATTTCAGTGTAGGGCAGTGCTAAAATTGGGATTAAGTCACAAAACAGATCATAGATGACACTGGGGTTGCAGAAATGTGACCTGTTCTTATAAAGGACATTGGCTAGTGATTCAATAAAGCCAATCAATTAGGACCTAAGGATGAGGGTTTGGCAGAGTCTCATGGACATAACCTGGTAGTTTAGAGGATTATTAGTGGTCATAGGCCATTGAAAGCAGAAGGAAATACTCAGTGATAAGAAGACCAAAAACGACATCTGGGTGAAGTAGCCTGTGAATGATATATACTTGTTGGAAGTCAGCAAATTTTCTGAAATTTCAGGTCTGATGACCATTCAGTCCAGGAATGACAGGTGACTGAGGAAAAGTATATTGGAGTTGTGCATCTGGAGATCCAGGTGAATTGTCAGTATCATCCCTGCATTCCCAGCATGGTAAGCAAGAATATCAGGAGAAGCACCATAAAAGGACCTGTCTGACCACTTTAGAGTCTGTCAATTCAATAAGGGTGAAGTCAGGCAAATTTGTGTTATTATTACTTCCTACAGTGGTTAAGTAGGTTTGCTGCAAATTGTTGAGGCGTCAAACGTGATACTTAGTATAAATGATTTCAAAATGGTGTTTATGTGAATTATCTGGCATCTAAAAAATTAATTTAGTGTTTCTAGAAGTTCATCAATAAAAGTAATTTATAAAATGAAAACAATCTGAGTATGACTGCCAAGTATAAAGTAGTTATCAAGCAACATTTAATATTATATAATAGAAGGTCATATATATATATATTGTGGAATTAAAGAGAACTTGACACTGTTATTAATATTTCCTTTTATTTTCCTATTATTCAGGTGAAAATATTTTGCCATGAGTAATGCTATTGTATAAACTTTTGAGAAAATAAAAAGGGCACAGAAAGTTATCTTACCCACATATAGCTATTAAATGTTTCTGACTCTGTGATTCTCCCAAGATTGTTTGACTACAGAAATCATGCTCAAGAGACTACATTCTTAAAATATATTTTGGAAATACAGAAAAAAGTATTAGATATTCAATTAAGAATGACAAATTAATGCACCATTTTCAGTTGTTTTGAATCCAATATTATTTA